>NC_057805.1:397654270-397662799 GCF_018294505.1 Triticum aestivum
CCCACGTGTCAGTGAAGAGGCAAGCCGAAGCGCGTTCCGTTTGCGTGAGCCGTGTGCAGGACCGAACGTGTGTGGGGTGCAATGCGACCGCGACAGGAGTGCTGTGAGTGTACCACCTTTTTTCCTTTTAAACTAGGTGCTTCGCCCCCTCAAAAAAAATTGTTGCTTCGCGCGATCCATCGATACTATTACTAGTAATCCGGTAATCCCGACTAAAACGGCGCGGCTGAGTCTTTTCCCGCGCGATATGCTGGGAGGTTGGCTTAGTTGGGTTTTTTAGGACGAGTAATGCTACACCTACGTAATCCCAGTTACGTAATTAACGTAATGTGAAACGTGTGAGCTATTGATTGTAGATTGGGGGGAGGGAGGGGCCCACCACCATGAAAATCAGGGGAGGAGAGAGAGAGGCAATTTACGTTAACCCTTTCATAGGTTCCCGTAGATGTAGAAAGATGTGAAATGCGTGAATGTGTAGTGGACGTACTATTGGAGTGCCTAAGATAATTTGTGTATGTATAGACCCTATGTGTTTATTTTACTTCGCATGTTAGATTTGTCTCGGTTCAATAAAAAAGCAGAGTTGGTGATGATGGTGTGCCTGTCATCCTGCAATATAGGCCGTCCGATCTATATCTAACGGATAGGAAGGAAACTATGACAATTTACCCGCACTCCTCTCCACATTTGCAGATAAGGCTTTCCCTCGTTCATCCTTTTCTCCCACAAGATCTTGATCTTCCGTGCAACGCACGAGCATCTTGCTAGTACTCCTACAATATGTATATTATTGTGAAAGTTCATATACACCGGCCGAGATTAATGCAAACACGGTAGATTTTCATTACATTTCAAACTTTTATAGGACAGAAAAATAAAAGAAACCCGACCCTAAACCTATTCTACGGCGGCGACCGACGTCCTCCATCTACGATCTCTATGTACGGGGGCGGGGTTCAAGACCCGTGAAGTGAAGGTGCGGTCTCCGGCGAGGAAGAGTAGAACACGGGATACGGACCGGCCAGTTGGCACACCATGCCCTGCCGCCTCCCATGCCCTACTCATCCTCGGAGGAGTCCCCGACCTCGGCGGTGCCGGATGTTGGACGGCGGCAAGTAGGACGCGTGGCTGACGGTGCTCCCGTCGTCGGTCGCCAGCGTGGCCACCGCTTGTGCGGTCGCGTCCGCGTCCGGCTATGCCGCTATTGCGTCGCGAGAGGCGACTTGAGCGAGGGAGGCGACCTCGAGCTTCATCCCCGAAGACAAGCTCTCCCGCAGAGCGTTCGCACTTGCGGTCATGGCGGATGTGGTGCCAGGTAGGAGGACGATGCGCTATGGTGTGGAGATTAGCTGGGTGTTGCCGCTTTAAGTAGTGCATTCCAGTGAGGCCAAGCGTCCAGGTGCGTCATTAAGTCACCGGAGTTGGTTCCTCGGGCACCGAGCCTCTTAACGACGACATACGAACGGACGACATGAATGCGGGCAGCTGGCGCCGGCTGGGAACGCACCGCGCGACGGCGCGAGGGACGAGGGTTTTGGTGTGCCAGGGTAGTCAGCTGCGGTCGTGACAACGTTGGAGATGCCCTTTGCTCACATGTGATCCCCGCATGTCATTGAAAAACCAAGACGACCCGGCATGGTCTCAGGTCCAGAGGTTGCAGTTGGCTGCGCTACACCACTCCGCGGACGCGTCGCGGTGCCCCGTGCATCCTCGACGAGTCGGGTGTTGGGGTGTGTTTGGATTGTGGCCAAAGTGCACCTTACCAAAATTTTGGTCATGACCCAAAGATTGGTCTTTGTTTGGATGGTTGCCTTTTTTTGGCATGCCAATGAACTCTAGCCAACTCTAGTTCATTTTTCTTGCCAATGTCGGCCAAATCATGGGCAACCAATACCTCAACCAAAATTTTGGTCATGACCCAAAGATTGGTCTTTGTTTGGATGGTTGCCATTTCTTTGGCATGCCAATGAACTCTACCAACTCTAGTTCATTTTTCTTGCCAATGTCGGCCAAATCATGGGCAACCAATACCTCAACCAAAATTTTGGCTACCCAATGCTTTGATGGGGCAACCTTGGGCACAAACCAAACATACCGTTGGTCGTGCCACAGCACTAACGCCACCCTCGGCACACTGAAACCGACCGTGTCTAGCGACGATATGAGCGTGTCGCTCACCACGGTCACCGTGTCCAGAGGCGATGCTGGAGCTGCGCCCCGTTGTTGGCCCCAACGACCCACATGAACGGTTGTCGGTGGCGAGGAGGTCGTGGGCCAGCTCGTCCATTGGACTAGTCTGCGCTACGTCGTCCCGACGGGTGTGCCCCACATGTCGGTTTCCCTGTTTTCCCGACCATATTCGAGCGTCAGTGCTCCGCGTTGCGCATTAGGCCTTTCACTATGTAGGCCAAGCGAGACAACTTATTGTTTATTTGAGCCGTTCAAGTATAATCATGTGGCGTTTGCTTATTTCTCATTCCTCTCCAATCCTCTTCTCCATCGATCATGTCGCCCTCCAGTCGAGTCCATCCTCCTGCATGCCTCATTTGAACATTCCGCCGAGTATCATTCGCATGTACCCACCCTAGTCCTCTTTCAATAGATCTCCGGACCCCGAGATGAAATCGAGAGGGAACGAGTGGGGGCACGTGATACCTAAGGCGGATTCAAAATTTTGAACCGGTGATCATAGCATCCGCAAATCATATATAAAGGGTATTCAATGTTCGTTTCATTTTTGAACGTACAATATACTCCCCCTATCCTTTCTAGTTTAGATATAAGTTTTATGTGTAGTCAAAGTATCTCTACTTTGATCAAAAAGGTATCAACATTCAACAACGCCCAATCAATATTGTTAGATTCGTACGTACTCCTAGATTTGTACTCGAGATGGTTTCCAATTTGACTATTGACAAGATTACATGAGATGTATAATGTGAAAATTATATCATTGGAAACTCCTTTCACATACGAATTTGACCGTATGCTTTGTGTAAGTTGCATGTCATATATTATTACTCTAACATTTGGTCAAAGTTAGCCTCGAAAAACGCATTAGACCCTGTATGCTTTGTGTAAGTTGCATGTCATATATTATTACTCTAACATTTGTGTAAGTTGCATGTCATATATTATTACTCTAACATTTGGTCAAAGTAGTATAGTGGAAGTGGATCCTCTGACGTAGGTATCCCTGCCTTACCCTCCCTTTCGGTCACTTACTGGCGGACCCCATGCTTGCTAGGCCCCGATGTCAGTTACTCAATGGGTTCGGCCACGTCAGGGGATCCTCATTCGTAGTATACTCCCTCTGTTTTTATTTACTCCGCATAAAATGGAGGGAGTGGTGGTATAATAAATGAGGCGGGCGGGGGAGGGGGAGGGACGTCGGTTTGCTCTCAACTGCGGTCCCACAAGCGAGCGAAAACGCAAGACGAAGCGCGTTCCATTCGGTGAGCGACGTGGAGGGTCCAGCGTTCCGGGCTGCAACGCGAACGCGACAAGAGCGATGTACAGTCAAAACCGATTGACCGGTCGTCACTGGAACCACTATTCACACCCGAACCTTCGCTGCTCGGCCTACGCCAGCCACTGCCCTAAAACCACACCAAATCTCCAGCCCATTCCCCCACCTTTCGATCCCCTAGCCCGCATCAAGCGTCCCCTAGTTCGTCGGAAAGCCATGGTGCGCTGCAAGATCACTTACTACAAGATGCTGACGCCGGAGCGCCGCGCAGAAATCGCGGCGGCGGTCGGCGCCACAGACCTCCGTTTCCAAGCTCGCTTTGCGGTGGGCCAATCCCTGAGTTCTCTGGAGCCAAGCTACGAGGAGGAGGAAGCCGATCCAATGTTCATGCCGGAGGTCGCGGCGCAGAAGGCCCACGATGGGTATGAGACGATGGACGTCGACTTCGTGCCGGCGTCCGAGTCCCCCATGGTGCAGGCGGACCAGCGGTTCAACATGGCGATACTAAAGGAGGACCGGGAGGCAGAGGCTCAACTCGACGCGGAGCGCACGCATGCCGCTGCCATCGAGGCTCTCCTGCAGGCGGAACCGGATGTTGTGGATGTGAACCGGGTGGCGGAGGCTCAACTTGAGGCGGAGCGCGCGAATGCCGCTATCGAGGCCCTCCTGCAGGCGGAACCGGACGTCCTGGACTTGAACCGGGCGGCAGAGGCTCGACTCGACGCAGAGCGCGCGGATGCCGCTCTCATCGACGCCCTCCTGCAGGCGGAACCGGACGTCCTGGACTTGAACCGGGCGACTGAGGCTCGACTCGACGCGGAGCGCGCGGATGCCGCTGCCATCGAGGCCCTCCTGCATGCGGAACCGGACGTCCTCGACTTGAACCGGGCTGTGCTCTCGTCCGTGCAGAGCGCCCGCACGCTCCGCTTGAACGAGTAGCTGGAGGCCGAGGACAACCACGGTGCGGAGACACACGTCGGCTGGTTCGCGCCGGCAGCCAAAGACGACGAGGCCGTCTCTTTCCGCGAGCAGTGATAGTTTTTCTTTATGTTGTTGTTTTATGCATCTTTTGCTGTGTAAAAACATATATTTGTTATGCAAGTCGCCTGACTTGGGTCAGTCTACCATTTCAGGCGGTTGGATGAATATCCTACGTCTCCTAACCCTTCTTTCCTTCTTCCTCACCTCTTCTTCTTCCCCAACAGACCACCGCACGGGCCGTACGGATACTCCCCAACATGCGGTTGGATAAACATACTCTATGAACGAAAATTATGTGTCAGCGATAGGATGGCTGAGTTTGGTTTGTTCACATGCGACAACACGTGTCAGTGAGGGTGCGTTCCCTTGGTTGGGTTTGCAGCGTGCAGGAGCGACTGTGTGAGGGTGCGGTGCGACCGCGGCATGCAGGAGCGACCGTGTGAGGGTGCGGTGCGACCGCGACAGCCGTGCGCAAGTGTACCTCCTTCTCATTTTGAAAACTTTAGGCAAGCTTGGCAAAAATGTGTGGCGAAGTTTGGCAATGCAAGGCCTAGACCCAAACAGGATAAGTACGCACGTACTAGGAGTACTAGTGTTAAAAAAGAAAGGCGGGGTTTTCCTTCGCGGGATTTAATCGATACAATCCTCGTTTCACGTGTCAATTAATGCGTATTTTTTTCTCCAAAGACCAAAGAGCTAACCATCTCACTCCTCATCGCTTGATTAATGCAGCGCCATGCAAATCAACCTTCTCACTTCCGCATGCATGCATGGGATATTAATGTCCTTGGTTGCTAACCCCATCAATTTTGCCTCGATTAGTGTTAGTGGCCCTTTGCAAATTGTAATTTTGATATACTGGCCTTGTGTACAAAAAAATGGAGGTAGTAACTATATTTGACTTCCTTCCCCATTGCGGTGACGTCGACGATATCTTTTTTTGGTGGTTTGGCGAAGTGCGTTCGACGGAGAACACCATTGAGGGAGACCACAGTAAGTCGTTCGCAAGTGCCGCCTGCAAGCCGAGACAACCGCCTTATTTGCATCAAGGAAGTCCTTTACTAGTACTACTAGGAGTACTAGTGCGGTGAGATGGTTTCTCGAAGAAGACGATGGAGAAGCGGAGTGAGCGAAGAGTGAAATGATGGTTGCTTCGTCCGTGCTTTTGTGATTTGACGCCTCACTGCTTTGTGATTTGTGATAGAAGGGACATGGGAGTAGACTCTGTGCTCTATACTGTACTACATGCGTCCAAGCATGGGAGAAAGAGGAGAGACGTTGCATTTTTCTATTCCTTCAATCAATCAATCAATCAGGGAGCTTCGGTTTCATCTTTTTGGCTTTGGCAACACCGTCCACAATGGTTCCCACGATGCCAAAAGCTATTTTCACATTTGGCTACACATTGTGGATGCCCTTAACCGTACCACTTGGTTTTGCTCCTGTGTGCTATCTATACAAATCTCAATTATATTGATCTAAAAAATTATAAAATCAAGATTAGTAAAAAGGAGGTGATTTTGCCGCGCGGATGGCGGGGGAGGTTTCTTATTTGAGCAATGCTACATCCACATAATGGTTTACGTAAAGTTACGAACTGATGTGATGTGGGACTATTTGATTGGATTAAAGGAGAGGATTAGGCTCACCCCACCTGAAAATTAGGGGGGCATATATAGATTAGATGGAAAGAATACGTAGCAGCTACGTAGCCCTTTGTAAGTCTAGGATTAGGCTTCTTATTTTCAGAGGACGTTGTCCTGGTGGTTTGCTAACATGCGGTCCCACGTGTCAGTGCTTTACCAAGCCGATCCGCGTCCCACATGAGGTAGAACAATAGCAGAAGCAACACGTGGTTAAGTTGAAAAAGATGAGGGAGAAGCGGATTCAGCAACGAGTGAAATGATGGTTGCTTCGTCCCTCCAACTTAACTGCGGGAAAGGTGCAGCTTGTGATTTGACGCCTCATTGCTCATTACTACGCCGGCGCCATGACTGGGGTGCTTCACCCCGGCTGCTCTGCACTGTATTCCAGTATGGCACGTGGACCCGGTAGCTTGATGTCCCACATGTCGGCGAAAGGGACTAGAAGATTTATGAAAGCGAGCGCTCCACTCTTACGACGGAGGAGTAGACGACACGACGGCCCAGTGAACTGTCACTTGTAGTACTGTATAGTACTATAGTTTTGCTGTTTCGCACGATCCATCGATACAAACCCGATTGAACAAGAAAGGGCGGGATTTTTCCCGCGCGGTAGATGATACTGGCCATACATTTCAAAGGCAATTTTAATGTATGCAAACTGAATAATTATAAGTAACAATATGATATCTAGTAAAACTAAAAACACATATGATTTATTGTGTTAGAGTGTAGTAGTAGTGTTGTATTGCATAGTTGTTAGATGTAACATTCGAGAACGTGTAGAGATGTAGTTTTGGAGGGCCTACAGAGAGAAAAGCGTAATACGGTCACCGAACTTCAGAATAAGCTGATTACGGTCACTATATACGTTTTGCGGTGATTATACGGTCACTTGCTCACAGTTCAGCATCGGATTGCACTCTGTTGACCGGCCAAATAGTCTGCGTGGCACCATGTTGACTAGTTAAATTGACCACGTTCCTTGTGGGTCCCACCTGTCAGTTCGCATAGGCAAAAGGTCAGATAAACACAAATTTACGCAGGCGCGACAAGGCTCCAACCCGTGTGCGGGAATCACCTGGTTGTGTATGTGTCTGTCAGGGCCTGATGTGTGCGCATGCACGTGTAGGTTGAGCACTTGAGCGTGAGAGTGTGTGTTGGTCGTGTGGTGTACTGGTGTGTGCATGCATGCGTGCGTGTGAGTGTTGCGTGCGTGCGTGTGAGTGTTGCGTGCGTGCGTGGATGCGTGTGTACATGTGAGTGTTGCGTGCGCGCATGGGTGCATGTTTTTGTGTGAGTGTTGCGTGGATGCAGTTCGTGTGCATGCGTGCGTGTGTGTATAATCACCACACCAGCTCCTGTGTGTTAAAACAGACGGCTCAGCATACCAATACAAGGCCACCTTGTCCGCTGTGCCCGCGGTCATGACTTCGAACCACCGTCCAAATATTTTTTTGTCGTTTGTTTTCATTCTTACTAGCAATATGCCCGTGCGTTGCATGTAACATCAAGATGCATTTGTATGACTTGTTTATCTTGTGAGAGAAAAGGATGAACGAGGGAAGGCCTTATTTGCAAATGTGGAGAGGTGTGTGGGTACCTTTTTACAAAATTGCCATAGTTTCTTTCCTATCCGTCAGATATAAATCGGACGACCTATATTGCAGGATGGCAGGCACACCATCATCACCAACTCTATTTTTTATAAGAGTGTATTTTATGTATTTTATAAGAGTGTAGATGTAGAGTAGATACAAGTCGACAGGTGGGCACGATGGTAGTGAGATAATGTGATGCAATACTAGAGGTGCCACGTGGAGCGTTTAACTGGTCAACTAGTCATGTCATGAGCAAATACAGAGTTGTACGGTGAGCCCGTGACTCTATAATAACCACTAAATGTAAATGGTGACCGTAATGAGTGGATTCTGAAGTCCAATGTATGTATCGTGCTTTCGCTTCAAATACAATGATCGTCATTGCAAATATCGCGAGAGAAAGATGAAACATGCGTGAATTTTCTGGGGGCTTACTTTTAGAGGACCTGGAGATAGTTTTGTGTGCATACGTGAAAGGGGCGTACAGGGGGGTATGCGATGGAGAGAGAGATGCTGTTCGTTTCTCTTTATTATGACTAACTTTGTATATAGTATAAAAATATACAAATTCACAGTGCGGAATAAATATCATTGTGGGCACCATGCAATGCAAATTAGCGTTCGTACTCCCCCATACAACTTTGTAATGTTCTATATATGTAGAAACTCTAAAATAATTTTTTGGCCAAACTTTATTCAAAAGGAATGTTGTATGCGAAATAAACGTGAAGAGAGGGCTTTTTAGATCAATGGGGTACGTGATGTAACATGTGTGAATGTGTAGTTGATGCATTTGGTGAGGCCTAGAGAGGTATGTGTGTGTATTACGTATTCG
>NC_057805.1:397662980-397684668 GCF_018294505.1 Triticum aestivum
TAGAGAGAGAGAGACGAATATGACGTCACGACAAGAGATTCCATTCCCTTGAGTGTGTATATGCAAGGGGGGAGGGAATAGAGGCACCAGGAGAAATTTTCTGCGTGTGTGGTGTTTGTGTTGGTATGTGTTGGTGTGAGAAGATAATGAGACGTGGGGGCAGAGGGTGTGTCACCGCGTGAGGTCCGGTGGGTCGAGGTGAGGCCCTTCGTTCGGTTCCGACCTGCGCCACATTGGTCGGCCCGTGACGCATTTAGGAAGACCCATGGATGACTAGTCGTACAAGACAAAGATAGCAGAATTGTGAAGGACTCTATGTCCACTGACAAAGCCGGCTAGGATTTGTAACCCTAGGTTCTCGGACTAAGGTAACCCCTTTATCTCTGATATTACTATTCATCCAACCTAACTTTAAGGGGCATCCTACAGAATGCTCTGCTAGAATCATACTCGTCGATTAGGAAGAGATGTGTGAGACAATGCGTGAGAGACAGGCGTAAAGATAATGTGCGTACATGAGACACGTAGGCAGGTCCATGTATATAGAAAGGGTCGATGAGGATTGTGCGTGTGTATGTTTGCGACAGGAAGAGTGCTTGTGATAAAGGTTAGTGAAAACAGTTGTAAATGGTTACGAGAGGGGGGAGGGTTATATCTAGAGCATGTGTGCGAGAAAGACACCTCGGGAGAGAGTGTGTGAGCATGTGTGAGAGACCACCGATGGAGAGTGAAACTACACGTAAAAGACTGCTCTACACATTGATTAAAGATATAAATTGTATCCAAATATTACGATGGGATCATGATATTTGCAATTCGTGTAAGGAGCGGTCATTGATCCATCAGACATCTAGATTCTATCGAATTTGAGCATGTCTATGTTATTATTCACACAATCGATCCACATAGTTCGTATTTTGAACTCCAGACAATGCATCGCTTTAGCAATCGAATATAAACGTGGGTATAGTTCATGTTGTGTGTGTAAAGCACATTACACATACGAAAGTTACACAATGGACATTATAAATAGCTACCTATGAACTAGCATACATTTGAATTCAACTTAAGGTGGTTTAAAAAAATCGAATTCAACATGAAGTCCATTCAATTATTTGAATTTGATATCATGGCATTTGTAAACCACACCTAAATTATGGGGGCACCAATCTTTGCTCTGATTTTGTACATAATAGCATATGTAGTCGTGTACAAAATAGATTCAAATTTAGCTCCTCCATTCCAAAATAATCGTAGTTATAGGATTTTCAAGTGTCAAAATTTCAAAAAGAAGCGGATAATTTAATGAGGTATTCAAACATACAAGGTCAAATATAACGTTGTCTATTTAGGTCAATCCTCATAGTTCAAGAGTACTCTAAACATGAATGCTTGTGTTTCAAAATTTCGAACGAAGCGCCAAAAGAGCCTCTACTGGCCCGAAACCGCGTGAGACCAATGTTTGGTAGTACAAGGAAATTAGTTTTCTAATAACTCCGACCCGTGAAACCTACCGGCCCGACGTCCAAAGGTCTAAACCGGGGTAGATTTGTAGCTTCATCTAGACGCCACGCAACCGCATCCGAAAAACATTCATACACAATGGCCGCCTAAGCACACATGCGCGCGGCCGAAATCGCTCCCGCCCACTATTTGGGACACCTGGGATTACCATCCTACCCCCGACCCGCAGTAGGTCCGAGATTTAAGAGGGGGGCAAAGTTTGTACTTTCCCCAAATTTCAAACAAGCGCGTCCCATCTTCTGTTCAAAAAAGCCAAAAACAAGCACGTCCCAGACCGAAACATGGTTCCCCCCACCCGTCCGATTCCCCATTCGTACTCCATGGGCGCCAAAACTACCTCTCCACCGGCCGCGAAACCCCGGCGTCCTCCGTCCGCCACCCCATACCACCCATCAACCGCCGCCCTCCTCCATCACGCCGGAGCCAATACCCCGACGTCGTCGTCCACCGCAACCTCAACCGCAACACCCTCCACGGCTAGTAGTTGAAGCCGAGGCCGAGCCGTCTGTACCCGAGCCAGTTCAACCACGTCGTCCTGCGCCTCACCGCTGCCGCTCCAACTTCGCCACCCTCCACCGCACCGGAGCTGTTCCTGCTACGCCATCCTTCGCCGCCTGGGATCTGCTTCCCCTCCGCCGACATACGGCCACGGCAACACAGTCAACAATTTGGCCATGGGTTCGTCCAAGCCTGCACCCTCCAGAACATCGGTTTCCCCGGTAAAAAGAAGAAGATCGGCGCGACATGTGGAGGTGACCACACCGGCAACCGAAAAAGGTACTCCTCTTCCCTTATTCGTGCAAATCTTACGTCTCTGCTTGCACGGTATTCATCCCACAGACGACACTAGTTGACCGCTTCTTCTTGATACTAGATGTTCCTAGTAACTCGCGATGCACAAGGTTTCTCCTCATATACTATTTCACCTTAGCTAGAGGTCCGTCGCCCCCCTGAATTTCAATTTCTGGCCAGTTGATTCCCAATTAACGGAAGCATTCCCCGGCGTAACAGGCGCTAGTACGCCTATTACGCCGGGTAAGCAGCGCCTTGGTGTTTATCTTAGGGGCGTGTGCGGCCTAGAGCTACTGGCGCCTGATCTGGAGGTCGGCCGGGATTAAAGGGATGGCCTGGGGGCGCTGCCAAGCACGACGGTGGTGTGAGGTCGATGGGAGGGCGGGGCGGCGAAGGCAGGGGTCTGGGCCGGTGGTCGCTGGCGGTTCGAGAAAGATCGTCAACAGTGACTGGCGGGAGGTAGACGAAGGCCATCTGCCCATTCCTTATAGATCGGACAGTTCATTAAAAAAATCGACTGACCTATTTATTTTCAGTCGACTGTTATCTTAGATATGACCACATGTGGTGGTGTGCTGGAGGAGTACCTGCATTTCCCATGCTCATATATTACAAAATCATACGGAGTAGAATCTAATTTTGTTTGCCATGCAATGTTGTAGAGCTATCATATGTCTCCTGTCATTTATTTTTCAGCCACCTGCTATCTGCTACTTTTACAGTGCACTAGTTCTGCACACACTTCACCCTTACTCTCACTATTATGTTTTTATGCAAGGGTATTTCAGACTCTGCTGCCATGAGAGAAGCCAAAAAGAAAAGAGAGAAGTCGCTCCAGCTTCGTGTGCGGGTAGGCAAGACACGTTACAGCGCTATAAAGGGTGCAATGTCAGCAGATGGAGACGGTAAACGTAGCTCTGGAGTTGATGACCTCGCTCGCAATGAACCACCATCCCAGGTGCTTGCTTTAACTTCGCGGTGTCATATGTGGTTGCATGTTCCATATGGTGTCTAGCTTGTATTCGAAAGGCCGAAGTCGGTATGATAAGGAAAGATATTTTTTACATGAACCACCATCCCGTGAGCACCAGAAGACAAATAGCTAGTCAGGGCACTGGCCGAGCCAGTGACAAGCCCAGCAAAGATAGGCATCACCTGGAAGCCAACAAAAAGCTGCGATGGTGGCGAAGCAGCCCGCCTCCCACCAGGCTCTCAGGTCCTAGATGATCATGCTCACCACTCCAGCCGGATGTCTAGCTTGTATTGCTTCCAATTTGGTTAAATTGCATCTGCTTAGCTTACACATTATACCTTTGAATATGACATGCCTTTCTGTTTTTGGTACATACTAGTACATCTGTGTATTAACCATGTTCTTACATCAAACTAATGTTCTTGTGTATCCCTCATCAATCACTTATGACATGGCAGGCAGGCAAGGGGACTACTCCTCATTTAAAGAATGCAGCGTCAGCCTCCCGACATGATTCTCAAGAAACAGAAATGCTAGATGAAGATAGTGAACGTAGCTCTGTAGTTGATTACAGCATTTCCCCTACACTAGCATCGCAGGTGCTTGCTCTAACTTGGCAGCGTGATATGTGGTTGCATGTTGCATATGGTGTCTAGATTGTAATTCTTCCAATCTGGTTAAACTGCATGTGCTAGTCTGCTTAGCTTATACATTATACCTGTTAATGTGACATGCCTTCCTGTATTTAGTACATAGTACATCTGTCTATTAAGCATGTCCTTACATAAAACTATTTTTTTGTATCCCGCATCAATCAACATGACGAGACACCTTTAGTATATGCAGTGCGATATTAGTTGCATCTTTCATATGATTTATAGCATGCGCTTTTTCTTGTCGGTTTTACATGACAATTCAAAATCAATAAAGCGGAAGGAAGTTAGCAAGGCAGCGGATAAAGGTGCTCCTTCCGAACGGAGGGCCTCTACAGTTTCTACTCCTCCACACCCCCAAGATGATTTCCAAGACAACACATGCATAGACACTCAACAAAGCTGTGTTTATGATGAGCACGTCTCCCCTAGTGCAGCATCACCGGTGCTCCCTCTAACTTGGCACTGTTATATGTGGTTGCATGTTATGTGTGATGTCTAGCTTGTATTGCTTCTAATTTTGTTGAGTTCCATCTGCTTACTTTACACATTATACTTGAATAAGACACGTGTTCCTGTTTCTAGAACATACAATATCTGTCTATCACACCATGTTCTTACATCAAATTACTATTGTTGTGTAACCTGCAACAATCACTTATCATAAGACACGTTTGACTTCAGAGTGTGATATAGGTTACATCTCACATTCTTTTCTAGCTTGTACTACTAATTTGTTGAAATGGCACTTATGACGAGACAGTTTTAACTTGGTAGAGTGATATTCGTTGCATCTTTCATATGGTGTCTAGCTTTCATTGCTTCTAATTTGTTGAAATGCCTTCTCCTTAGTTTACACATCATAAGCTGTGAATATGCAATGCTGTGAATATGCAATGGCACTAATGACGAGAGACCTCTAACATGGTAGTGTGATGTTGTTTGCATCTTGCATATGATTTATTTCTTGTACTGCTTCACATTTGTTTAAACGCCATTTATGATGAGACACTGTTAACTTGGCAGAGCGATATTTGTAGCATCTTTCATATGGTGTCTACCTTCCATTGCATTGCTTCTAATTTGGTGAAATGTCTTCTTCTTAGTTTACACATCATAGTTCTGGTTATATCTTTCGTCCTGTTTTTCATACATTTTACATCCTCCTATCATGTGGTTGTCTGCATCACGCATCAATTTGTTCTGAAGAACTAAATTGTTATTCGTTTTTCTTGTCGGCTTGACTTAACATGGCACAGAGAAAGAGGAAGAAACACAGAATGGCAGGGAATGAGAAGCGGATGAATCCTGCAGATTCTGCTGGTACTGATGGTGCAATAGAACGTCAAAGTCCAGCGGAAAATTCTACAAACACGGCATCCCATGCTACACGAGTTGCAAAAAAAGCCAAACAGAAACAAATAGCTGCCACCAAACAAGCAGAGACAGCCCTAGTTCTTGCAACACCTACCACAGTACTACCAGCTGCACGACTTACTCGTGCGTCAACTGAGCTAGCAGCACGTTCCCAAGCTCCCTTGCCACCTGACACTACTTCCCAAGCACTCTTGACACAAAACGAGTTGGCAATATTAGATGAACCTTGTGAGCTTCAACAACAAGAAGGTAGTTGCTGGAGTCAAGTTACAGTTGCATGCTTCTTTATATGTAGTCTCACAGTTTGATGTACACGAACACTTCCTATGTTCGTTGTTGGACTAGCACTTAGGCGCAAGAGGAAACAAACATCAGGGATAATGCTCGATAAGTTAACTAAATCTAGAGGAGGAAGAATGGAGATCCGTTTTGAGGCAGGTTTAAAAAGGCCACGTGATGCTACAGAGTCAGCCAAGTTAGTATCAGAGGCAGCGGTTGCCGTTAGGTGTCATGTACGTATGCTCCCAACATGGATTTAGTACAGGAATGACAAAGACGAAACCCAGTTCAACACCTTCCTCGACCATCTATCTGTAAGTATGGTTATGTATGGAAACTAGTAATATCGTCTTGCTCTGTCCCATACTTTCTAGGTTGCTGATAATGAGACTCCCATAATTTTCAACAGATGAGGTTCAAGTTGGATAGCCAAGATGATGCAACCAGACATGCTTGCACCCATGTTTTCAAGTCTGCTCTGCGACAGTATCGGTATAACTTGAGGAAAACTCACTTTGAAGGCAAGGCTAACAGTGAACTTTCCCAAACATCTCCAGTGGAAAATATATCGGATGAAGACTGGAGGGGCCTTGTTAAACACTGGTCTGATCCGAAGTATCAGGTACATTATATATATATGTGATCCGATCACATGTTGAAGTCCTATTTACGCATGTGCCACACAAATCTATCTTCTTGTAGGTGAATTGTTCAAAGCACAAGGCCAACCGTACGAAAGTGAAATTCCAACAGACGACAGGATCTCGTAGCTATATTGCACACTGCGAGGCTCTTGTAATGAGCTGCTGTTTCACTCTTTTCGCTGTACCATATTATCAGATCTATATTGACTTGTTTGAAATGCAGAGGAAAGCCCGCAAGGACCAAAAAGTACCTGAACCAAATGCTGTGGAAATCTTCAAGGACTGTCACACCAGTAAGAAGAAGGGCATGACTACACCAGTCAAAGCCGCTGTTGTAAGTCCTTAATCCTCATGCCTTTTAACTACTACTTACTCTGACTCGTGCCTTGAACTGCATGGTTTGCAGCCAATGTCTATTACTCTTTTCAATTTTATGCACAATTGTCTTAGCGTATCATTGCACCTTACAAGGTTTAAAAGAGAGGAGTGATGTTCCTTTGATCTTGACCCGTAATCTAGTTCTGTGCTGGACTTGCCCACACAACGGTACAATTGCCTGTTTGTCTGTTCTCAGTTGTTTTGTGATATGAATGATGTCATACTATGCTTACCGTATTATAAACTTCGTCTCTTTATCCTTAGCCCTCAATACAATGTGAAGAAATAGACAATACATTAGCGATGGTACATGGTCATATGTTTGGAACCTGGTTTTATTATGTACTTTGCAATAAAATACAACTAATATTTTACATGGGTTCACCAGAATAAGTTCTGTATATAGACCAAAGCTCTTTTGTTTGGTTTTGCTGCCTCCTTAATATCTTCTGTTCTGGTACTACTAATGTAAAACCTCAACTTTTCAGCAAGCTATGGAAAAAATGATGGAACCGCCACCTTCTGAAGGTGGCGAGGCAACTATAACTGCAATGTCAGCTCTTGCTGCAGTGGGTCAGTACCTGTCCACTAATAGTGCCAAAAGCACGTTCCTGCGTAATACTGGGTTGGTTGTGAAGGCAATATCGTCCAAACTGCCTCATGATCAAGATATGCAAGCTCAAAGCAATGTTGTATCTACGCTCCAGACACAAGTCCATTCCCTAACAGAGACCCTTTGTGAAACAAGGAGAAACATTGCTCAATGTCGTCAAGATATGCATGGTTTTGAAACCAGACTATCAGACATTTGCTATGTTGTTCAGGAGCCTAGGGGAAATGAAGGCGAGGGTTATGGTGCTCCATCGGACAATACAACATGAAAACGTAACAGTCATGTCAAATGAACTGAGCTTCTGAACTTCTGGTGGTGCATTTATCTGCTAGACTGTTAAGTTTTATGCCAACCTTCCTTTTGTTATATAGTTGTAATTTGTTTTGGTGTGATACAAAATTTATTCTTAACGTGCAGCCACCGGCTGAAGAAAACAGCAAGCCATTTTTGTATAGTGTAGGGTGTTCCCTATATTTGCACTGGTGGCGATCTTTGATGCCGAGTGGATGTAATCTGTGCAATCGCCTTAATAGCCTAGCGTTAGTTTCGGCCTTATTTATTTCCTAGTATTCTTTTTCCCTGGTTTGCTAGTGGCCACAACTACCATGGGCCATATACGGGCCGTAGGATCCATGGGTCTCCTACGGGCCGTCGATAAATGGGCCTGTAATCGGTGGGCCTCGGGCCGTCGGATAAATGGGTCTACATGGGCCATAATCGGGTGTAATTGGTATCGGCCCAGCACGATAACAGGCCGTTAACAGGCCATAGGACAGCAAAGGCTTAATTCTGTCACAGGCATAACGGGTCGTTAATGGGCCAGAATATAGGACGGGCTGGAAACGGCGCAACGGGTTAACATGCCAGAAACAGGCCGACTCTTGCCATGGGCCGAATTTGGCCCATTAGGGTAACAGGCCAGTAACGGGCCGACTCTTGCCATGGGCCGAATTTGGCCCATTAGGGGAACAGGCCAATAACGGGCCGACTCTTGCCATGGGCCGAATTTGGCCCATTAGGGGAACAGGCCAGTAACAGGCCGGAAGTAATCGAGGGCCGAAAAGGAGCCCAAGAACGTATGGGCCGTCAATAGACCGAAAGCTAACACGGGCTGGAAACGGCCCATGTAAATCACGGGCCGTTAACGGGTATAAAGAAAATTACTGTTCATTATGGGCTAGAGTCGCCGTGGGCCTGTAAAGGGGCGAAAGATACGAAGGCCTCATATGGGCCGAAAGACGTCGTGGGCCATACATGGGCCGAAAGTGAAATGGGCTGGTGTTATATTCGACGGCCCACATGACGTTGTTGGGCCGATTTCCTTTAGGGTCTAACGGGCCGTGAGTTAACGGGCCGTAAAATGGGCTATTTGCAAAGAGACCGTTAACAGGCTTTTCATGGGCCAGCCTGTTAACTTTTGACCAAGTCAAACGGGCCGGCTTTGTAAGCTAAATGGGCCAGTGGTGGGCCGTGGCACGTGTCGACATATCATAGGCGCCTATCTAACCCACTGACGAGCTGACACGTGTTTCCTCCAGCCAATGATGATTTTACACGTGGAAAATTCCCATTGGCCGGGGCTGTTAACGGGTTATCGAATCCAAAACCGGACCCGATAGCTTAACGGCGTTCCGTTACGGTGGATGCCACGTGTCGGTCACCCTTGACGAAAGCACTTCTATGACGCGCGATTTATCGTCATGGAAGTGGACACTTCTATGATGATAATTTTGGTAATGTCATGGAACAGTTCTACGACAGCACAGGTATGACTATCTTGATTCTGTCATAAATTTGTCATGGATGTACATGCATGACAGAAAACGTGACCTACTGTGACAAACACGTATCATCACGGAAGTGTATTTTTTTTGTAGTGATTGAAACCTTCGCCCAGATTTTTCTCTGAAAATTAGCTTTCTTGCGGCCAAAGTAGAGCAGCAACCGCCTTACGGGGGGCCCACAAGGGGCGCAGGCGCGCCCCCTGCCTCGTGCCCCCTCGGGCACCGTTTCGCGTTGATTCTTCTTCCGGAATTTTCCAAATATTCCAAAAATATTTTCCGTCCGTTTTTATCCCGTTTGGATTCCGTTTGATATGGGGTTTCTGCGAAACATAAAACATGCAACAAACAGGAACTGGCACTGGGCAGTGGATCAATATGTTAGTCCCAAAAATAGTATAAAAAGTTGCCAAAAGTATATGAAAGTTGAAGAATATTGGCATGGAACAATCAAAAATTATAGATACGACTGAGACGTATCACCGCCTTCGACGATTGGGAGGGGCGGTCTTCCATGAAGGGCAAGATGCCACCGTCAACTAGCTTGGGTTTGAAAAGCGACGCCGTTGAACAACTCCAACAGGGGGACAAGCCCTCGGCCAAACCGTAAGAGAATCCGGAGTACTTTGATAGAGTCCTTCTCCGTGGCTGTTACCAAAGATATTCGTGACGCATTCATGCATTTTCGCAGGTCGGCACAGAGTTTTTCTGGGCGATCCTCTTCTTCGGGGAGTCTTCTCCCAGAGATGATGGAGAGCGAGACGCCTCCTCCAACCTCCTCGCCCAATATGGCGAAGGACTCCGAAGTGTCATCGCGGAGGGTCTCTTTTGACCAACAAGTTACGCAGGAGATAGGAGAGGCAGTACCCGAAGGTGGACCTTCGGCCGTCCAGGATTCCGGGGCTGACGCTAAAAACGACCCCGGACTATCTGGTTCGCAGCCGACAATGATTCTGGAGACGGGTGAACAGGTTCCTTCAAAGGATGACTGTGCCCCTGGAGCAGTGTCCGGAAACCCGGAGACTCCTGATATATTGTGGGACATGTTGCGGAAAGCATCTGTCTCGGGGGAACAACGTACCTTGATGGGTACGGTGATTGAGAAGATTTTGTCCGCGAAGAGCGGATTAAATGAAGCCTTTATGAGCCTACTGAAGGGCTTCGAGGTTTGTGACATAATGTTTTTCAGCTATGTTTCATTTGGAAAGATGCGCCTGTGTATAGGTAGTAGCCCCTGAGACTCAGGTTGTCTTCCATTAGGAAGCAAACAGAGGATCGAGAAAGATCGTTTTGAGGACTAACCTAATGAACTTGAACACAGGCTGCTTCCCCCTTGGCCACTTCCCGGACTACGGAAATTGCCGAGCTGCAGCGGAAGCTTGACATGGCAGGGGATGATCTTGCATTAACCAATGCGCGTCTTGACGAGTCGCAAGGTATGTATTCGGGGCAATCCCCATATATTTTTGTGGTATAAGCATGATGCTATAATTTTTATGCTGGAGTATGCGTGGCTGCAGATGGTGCTGCCGCCGTTGAAGTTCTTCGAGCGGAGCTGGCCCAGACCAAGGAGCAGGCCTGGTGTAGCAATGATGCTGCCGAAAAGGCGTTGGCTGAGCTAAAAGCCGAACAAGCTGTACGGCGCCAAGGCGAGGAGAAGATATCCACGATGGCACTCGAGCTGGAAAATGCCACTGACCGCTGTGGATGTCTTGAGAAGGAGAATAAAGCCTTAACGGCTGAACTGGACAAGGCCTTACAAGAGGCGAGGGAAGTGCGATCGGAATGCAGAGCAGCTCGTGAGGAGGTTCGACAGGCTAGGGAGATTGCGGCTGGGAAGCCCTTTCTGCTGCAAACTAAGTTCGGTGACCCAAACTATGCTCAGCTTAACCAAGTGTGGAGTTCTCCGGATGAGTTCTTGGACTTGCCGAAGAGTTCTTCCGATGCGGCGCAGTATTACCAAGCGCGAGATGGGTATGCAACTGAGAAGCTTTTTTGGTCGCAGTTTGGCGCATCGAAGCGCCCTCTGTTGCTTAATGAACAGATGTCCCAATGGGCCGAACTTCATAGGATATCCGGCGCTGCCATGAAGGATGTCATAATCCGGTTGTGGCCAACCAAGCCTGTTCCGAATAGCTATTTCGGGTTGGTGCAGAGGCTTGTTGATGCGGTGTCGCGTATCGATGCTGTGAAGCGGTCAACGTGCATTGAGGGTGCACGGATGGGTTTTGCCCGAGTCAAAACATTCTGGGGGAAGATGAAGGCCATTGATGTTGCGACGAAAAGTCCACCCAAAGGCAAGGACCGCCCGGAACCAGAGCATTATTTTGAAGACGTCCTAGAGGCCGCCCGCTTATAGAGGGTCAGTGCTCGAAAGACATAATGTTCGAGTGAGGTGTATGAAAATTGTAAAAGACAATTTTATAGTTAATCTATTTTTATGTTTTGCTGAAAGCTTGAATTCCTCCAGTGCGGCCGTTTTTGATATAATCTGAAAGTTTTCCAGTCATCGGCTTCAGCCCCCTCGTAGGAAGTACGGGGGTGTTCGGAAAAGCATTTAATCACTCTTTATCCAACGTCTTGGTCCATGAAGGAGGTGATAATGCGGCAAACCAGGCAATCGGACTATAGGGCGTTAACTCTTTCACTTAGCCATAGGAGTTTTATTGTGGGGCTACGACATAGCCCCTGGTATGTATGCGGCGTACGATGCCTTACATATTTGATCTGAAAGAGATCCCTCGTGTGACACGGAGAATCGCTAAAGATTCTAAGAAGTCGCCAAGTGGTTGACCAGCTCTCGCCGCATCATGACAGTCAGTTTTCGGCTTTCTCTACTGAGGTGCGCATCCGGTTTAGACCCGGGCACAATCGCAGTAGTTCTCCCTTTACTACCCTAGCCGATAGAGCGGAACGTAGGGTAGCAAGCACAGGAGCCGGGCAACCCAACTATTGACCCAAGACAATGATTCGGAGCTGATGCATATAAGGCCAAACTTGCGACGCCGAAGTGCGCTGTAGAGCTGTTCGGGCTTTTGCTGGCAACTCATTTGTTCCCATACTGAGCCCCTGGCAGGTTATGCCAAGGTATATTTGTGAAACAACTGTGGCAGCCGTTATTCCTTGGCGAGACAACACAGATGATTAGTTCGGATATGTTTTACTGGGAACTGAGCGGTATGCTAGTGATTACTTATGATATATATAAAAGCCGTCCTCCCGGCTATTTGACATGCTCGGGGTTGGAGGCGGAGGAACAGTCATAGTAAAGGCTCGAAAAATAGAGAGTGCGGTCTACAAAAATTTATTTTGGACCTCCTGTCGCACGTCTGCACCGCCAGTCCTCGATGGGGGAAATCCTTGATGGAAATAGCCCCTTAGGGGAGTATACGGATCCGGAGCCAAATTCAGATATTTATCCTATTCGTCACCTGTTTTTAAAGGATAGCGAAGGGAGAAAAAATAAAAAATAAAATAAATAAAAATGTTACTGGAGTGCTTGCAGGCTTGTCCGTATTGTGCTTTCGCCAATGCCCATGGTATCTTGAGTGCATAATGATGTATGCGCGGTACAAATTTTGTAGGTGTACGGAGTGGGCGGCGGAAGCCGGGTTGCTATTTCCGTTCTGGGAGTAGTTTATCCTCGGGTGGAGATTGCTTCTGACCCCCAGTGTTTTGTTGGTGAACCTTTCCGTCATCCCTGTCGCCTGGCGGCCTCCTCCCCCTGTGTTTGGCGTTGAGCTTGCCGGTCTGTTTAAGGACCCAGTAGTTTCTGTTGATATGGTTAGCTGGTTTATCGGGGTGGCCATGAATCTGGCAGGGTCGGTCCAATATCCTGTCCAGGTTGGATGGTTCGTCTCGATTCGCCTTGAATGGCTTCTTCCGCTGACTGGGCTTGGGGTTGCTGAATCCGGCGTTGACCGCTGTGTCGCATGATCTTTCTTTGTCATTGTGACTGTTGTTTTTGCTTCGTCGTGGCTTTCCGTTGCCGTCTCGGATTTCGGAGGTGCCCGGGTTGCTGGCGCTATTGCTTCTACAAGTGAGCCAACTATCTTCTCCCGTGCAAAAGCGGGTCATCAGAGCAGTGAGGGCTGTCATGGATTTAGGTACTTCTTGGCCGAGGTGGCGTGCCAGCCATTCGTCCCGGACATTGTGTCTGAAAGCCGCAAGGGCTTCCGCGTCCGGACAGTCGATAATTTGGTTCTTTTTGACTAAGAACCGAGTCCAGAGCTCCCTGGCTGATTCTCCGGGCTGCTGGACGATGTGACTTAGGTCATCGGCATCCGGTGGCCGGACATATGTTCCTCGGAAGTTATTGAGGAAAGCCTCTTCCAAGTCCTCCCAGCTGCCTATGGAATTTTCAGGCAGACTGTTTAACAAGTACCGAGCTGGCCCTTTTAGTTTTAGTGGGAGGTATTTAATGGCGCGGAGGTCGTCCCCACGGGCCATATGGATGTGGAGGATGAAATCTTCTATCCATACCGCGGGGTCGGTTGTCCTGTCGTATGATTCAATATTGACGGGTTTGAATCCTTCGGGGAATTCATGATTCATTACTTCATCAGTGAAGCAAAGTGGGTGTGCGGCACCTCTATGTTGGGCCACACTGCGACGTAACTCTGAAGGAGTCCCTTTGCGGTTTTCGGCTCGGGCGTGGCAAGGTTTGACACGTCCGAATAGGTAGCCATCGTCGTGTGTCAAAGCATGCTTGCGCGATCCGTAGATCGGTCTTGCGTGTCTTGCTCTATTTTCCAAGTCCCACTGCAGGTCGTCTGGGTAATCGTGACCTGCGTTGTTCTTGCCTTTACGGCGAGGTGGGGCGGTCTGGTGTTCGGCTTGAGTTGCCTTTTTATCCGGACAGAGTTGTCGGCGACCTGCTGCATTGTGTGACGATGGTATGGGCCCCAACGCCCCATCATCGGACTGGTATTGCAATCTGTGCTTTGGGTGGCTTTTGGCTAGGCCACTAAGGCCGTATTCTTCGGCGACCAGGACTTCGGTCCATCTGTCGTTGAGTAGGTCTTGGTCAGCTTGAAGCTGCTGCTGCTTCTTTTTCAGGCTCCTTGCCGTAGCTATTAGCCTGCGCTTGAAGCGCTCCTGCTCGAGGGGCTCTTCGGGTATGATGAAGTCTTCGTCGCCGAGGCTTTCCTCATATTCGGAGAGCGGAAGGTAGTTGTCATCCTTCGAACTATCGCTGGGTAGGGCCTGTTCATCGGGGCTGACTTGCCTGTTTTCCTGTTCCTCCTGTTCGAATATTACTCCAACAGGGTCTTCATTGCTTTCGGCGCCGTCCGGAGCACTATTTTCTCCGGTGCCATCGTTGCTGTGGCGTGGCTTGGAGCGCCAGAACTTAGACTGTGTCTCAGGAGTTTTATTCTCAACTAGATCTCCCTCGTCATTGCCGCGAGCTTTTTTAAGTGTATCGACCATGTACACGTCGTATGAAGGGGTGGCCGTCCCACGCCTGATGACTGGCGGGTTTTGGCCTTGCTCCTTGTCGGCATCGTCGTCTATACCGTCAATGTCTTCGAAGCCATAAGCAGGCATGTCGGTTAAGTCCTCGACAGTGGCTATGAAGTGGGTGGCGGGTGGGAAGCGAAATTCTCCATTATCAGCCTCTAGCTCGAACCGGACATAGTTCGGCCGTGAGTCCCCCATCAGGGACAGGTTTTTCAATGAATTTAGCACATCGCCAAAGGGCGAGTGTTGGAAGATATCTGCGGCGCTGAACTCGAAGATTGATAACCGATCCAACTCGGTGTCCGGAGTGTGCGAGGTTCGGAACTTATAGCCGGAGACGAGTCCGGGATTTCGTTGACACCGATATTGCCTGGTGTTGAGTCTGTGTGCGGTTCCAACGCCGCGGACTCTGTGGCTTCGGATGGTGCAAACTGCTCCGGATCTAAGGTCGTAGCAGATACAGGAACTGTCCCCAGAATTTGGTCCGATGACAGATTTAAGTCATGTTCATCGGAGCGAGGGGGAGCGATCGCCACGGTCTCAAATCCATTGAAGATCAAGTCTCCACGGATATCCGCGACATAGTTCAAGTTTCCAAATCTGACCTGGTGGCCAGGGGTGTAACTATCGATCTACTCCAGATGGCCAAGCGAGTTGGCCCGCAGTACGAAGCTGCCGAATACGAAAATCTGTCCGGGGAGGAAAGTTTCTCCGCGGACAGCGTCACTATCAACGATTGACGGGGCCATCGAAGCTTTCATCGACGGCACAGTGGAACTCTCAATGAAAGCACCAACGTCGGTGTCCAAACCGGCGGATCTCGGGTAGGGGGTCCCAAACTGTGCGTCTAGGATCGATGGTAACAGGAGACGGGGGACACGATGTTTACCCAGGTTCGGGCCCTCTCTATGGAGGTAATACCCTACTTCCTGCTTGATTGATCTTGATGAATATGAGTATTACAAGAGTTGATCTACCACGAGATCGTAATGGCTAACCCTAGAAGTCTAGCCTATATGACTATGGTAATGAATGTATCATTTCCGGACTAACCCCTCCGGTTTATATAGACACCGGGGAAATCTAGGGTTTACATAGAGTCGGTTACATAAGAAGGAATCTTCATAATTGGTCACCAAGCTTGCCTTCCACGCCAAGTAGAGTCCAATCCGGACATGGGTACAGTCTTTGGCCTTCATGTCTTCACAGCCCATCAGTCCGGCCCAATGGATAATAGGCCGGACGCCCGAGGACCCCTTAGTCCAGGACTCCCTCACCCGTCTATCAAATGACAACTCATGTCTATGGTTAGGAAACTTAACCATCTTTGATCAACGAGCTAGTCAAGTAGAGGCATACTAGTGACACTCTATTTTTCTATGTATTCACACAAGTATTATGTTTCCGGTTAATGCAATTCTAGCCTGAATAATAAACATTTATCATGAAATAAGGAAATAAATAATAACTTTATTATTTCCTCTAGGGCATATTTCCTTCAGTCTCCCACTTGCACTAGAGTCAATAATCTAGATTACACAGTAATGATTCTAACACCCATGGAGTCTTGGTGCTGATCATGTTTTGCTCGTGAGAGAGGCTTAGTCAACGGATCTGCAACATTCAGATCCGTATGTATCTTGCAAATCTCTATGTCTCCCACCTGGACTTGATCGCAGATGGAATTTAAGCGTCTCTTGATGTGCTTGGTTCTCTTGTGAAATCTAGATTCCTTTGCCAAGGCAATTGCACCAGTATTGTGACAAAAGATTTTCATTGGACCTGATGCACTAGGTATGACACCTAGATCGGATATGAACTCCTTCATCCAGACTCCTTCATTTGCTGCTTCCGAAGCAGCTATGTACTCCGCTTCACACGTAGATCCTGCCACGACGCTTTGCTTAGAACTGCACCAACTGACGGCTCCATAGTTTAATGTAAACACGTATCCGGTTCGCGATTTAGAATCGTCCGGATCAGTGTCAAAGCTTGCATCGACGTAACCATTTACGATGAGCTCTTTGTCACCTCCATATACGAGAAACATATCCTTAGTCCTTTTTAGGTATTTTAGGATGTTCTTGACCGCTGTCCAGTGATCCACTCCTGGATTACTTTTGTACCTCCCTGCTAAACTAATAGCAAGGCACACATCAGGTCTGGTACACATCATTGCATACATGATAGAGCCTATGGCTGAAGCATAGGGAACACTTTTCATTTTCTCTCTATCTTCTGCAGTGGTTGGGCATTGAGTGTGAATCAACTTCACACCTTGTAATACAGGCAAGAACCCTTTCTTTGCTTGATCCATTTTGAACTTTTTCAAAACTTTATCAAGGTATGTGCTTTGTGAAAGTCCAATTAAGCGTCTTGATCTATCTCTATATATCTTGATGCCCAATATATAAGCAGCTTCACCGAGGTCTTTCATTGAAAAACTCTTATTCAGGTATCCTTTTATGCTATCCAGAAATTCTATATCATTTCCAATCAACAATATGTCGTCCACATATAATATTAGAAATGCTACAGAGCTCCCACTTACTTTCTTGTAAATACAGGCTTCTCCAAAAGTCTGTATAAAACCATATGCTTTGATCACACTATCAAAACGTTTATTCCAACTCCGAGAGGCTTGCACCAGTCCATAAATGGATCGCTGGAGCTTGCACACTTTGTTAGCACCTTTTGGATCGACAAAACCTTCTGGTTGCATCATATACAACTCTTCTTCTAGAAATCCATTCAGGAATGCAGTTTTGACATCCATTTGCCAAATTTCATAATCATAAAATGCGGCAATTGCTAACCTGATTCGGACAGACTTAAGCATCGCTACGGGTGAGAAAGTCTCATCGTAGTCAACCCCTTAAACTTGTCGAAAACCTTTTGCAACAAGTCGAGCTTTGTAGACAGTAACATTACCGTCAGCGTCAGTCTTCTTCTTGAAGATCCATTTATTCTCTATGGCTTGCCGATCATCGGGCAAGTCAACCAAAGTCCACACTTTGTTCTCATACATGGACCCCATCTCAGATTTCATGGCCTCAAGCCATTTTGCGGAATCTAGGCTCACCATCGCTTCTTCATAGTTCGTAGGTTCGCCATGGTCAAGTAACATGACCTCCAGAACAGGATTACCGTACCACTCTGGTGCCGATCTTACTCTGGTTGACCTATGAGGTTCGGTAGCGACTTGATCTGAAGTTTCTTGATCAATATCATTAGCTTCCTCACTAATTGGTGTAGGCGTCACAGAAACCGGTTTCTGTGATGAACTACTTTCCAATAAGGGAGCAGGTACAGTTACACTACAAAAAATACACTTCCGTGATGATACGTGTTTGTCACAGTAGGTCACGTTTTCTATCATGCATGTACATCCATGACAAATTTATGACAGAATCAAGATAGTCATACCTGTGCTGTCGTAGAACTGTTCCATGACATTACCAAAATTATCATCACAGAAGTGTCCACTTCCATGACGATAAATCGCGCGTCATAGAAGTGCTTTCGTCAAGGGTGACCGACACGTGGCATCCACCGTAACGGAACGCCGTTAAGCTATCGGGTCCGGTTTTGGATTCGATAACCCGTTAACAGCCCCGGCCAATGGGAATTTTCCACGTGTAAAATCATCATTGGCTGGAGGAAACACGTGTCAGCTCACCGTTGGGACAGACGTCATCCACTCATTGGACCCAAAGCGCCTATGATACGTCGACACGTGGCACGGCCCAACAGAGGCCCATTCCTGTGAAAAGGCCGGCCCGTTTGACTTGGTCAAAAGGTGGCGGGCCGGCCCACGCCAAGCCTGTTAACGGCCTGTTCGCATATAGCCCATTTACAGCCCGCTAACCCAGGGCCCGTTTACGGCCTATCCGAATTAGGCCCGGTAGCGTCATCTGGGCCATCCAATATAATTCTAGCCCGTTTTAACTTCCGGCCCATGTATGGCCCATGACGTCTTTTGGCCCATATGAGGCCCTTAGTAACCCTCGGCCCATTAACGACCCGTGGTAAAACTGGCCCGTAATGAACAGTGTATCACTTTATACCCATTAATGACCCATTATTCCGTTGGGCCGTTTCCAGCCCATGTTATCTTTCGGCCTTCTTAGGGCCCATTTATTCTTGGGCTCATTTCCAGCATTCATTTACTTTCGGCCCATTACTGTCATTTTCAGCTTGTGGGCCAAATACAGCCCGTGGTTACAGTCGGCCCGTTTGTGGCCCGTTAATAAGTTGGGCCGTTTTCATAGCGTCATCAAATACGGCCTATTAACGACGCCCCGTTATGGTCGGCCCATGAACGGACGATTTCAACTCTAGCCCATTTACGGCCATAATGTGGTCTGTTATTGGTCCATGTTTGGCCAATGGATCATACAGCCCATAGAAGGCCCATTGATGATACAACCCATAGAAGGCCCATTGTGTCTACGCCCCGTAGAAGGCCCATTGTGTCTACGCCCCGTAGAAGGCCCATTGTGTCAACGGCCCTTAGAAGGCCCATTGTTTCTACGGCCCGTAGGAGGCCTACAGTAAATATGTAGCCATTGTTAATGTGGCCTAGTTTAAAAAAATAGGTTATTCCGGCCACTAGCAAACCGCGGAAAAAGAACTGCACTGACTACAAGAAAACAAATGAAAAAGACAACGGAAATAAGTAAGCAAGTAACTTACGCTAGGCTATCACGGCTATTACACATATTACATCCACTGGGCATCAAAGTTCGCCACCAGTGCAAATATAGGGAACAAAGCAGCATATAAACGCCGCAGCAAAACAAGTCCAGAACTGAAACCACTTCAGAAGAGCTCAAGAAACAATATCATGGGTACCCATAATGCTGGCAAGATGCTTAGCAAGCTTATTAACTTTCTCTTGTTTGGCGCTTAAATCCTCCAGCACTTGCTGTTGCACCAGAAAGTATGCATCTGAATTCTGCATGGGACTTCCTCAGTCCTTCGGCTTCCTGTCGCATAACATCTTATCGATGTCTTTCAACTTGAAGTTGAGACTCAAGAAGCCGAACTGATTCAGGCAGCGTGTACGAAGAGCTGGTGCCAGCACTAGTAGCCAGTAACTCAAACACTAAATCAAGACAGGACTTTGGGGTTGTCTCAGTGTCTTGAATATAGTTTTTATCAGCTTTCTTGGAGAACAACAGGGATGTCTCACTATCTTGAACCTGATCTGCATTACTTCCTTTACCATTGCATAACGGGGTACCCTTCTCCAATATTTTATCCGTGTTCTAAAGGAGAAACAAACAAACACATCACAGGTTTACAATGTAGTATATGAAACTCATTTTGGTAAACCAGTTCAGTAGTAAGGTTGACTGGATAACAACATGAAACAAACATATATCTATGTAGTATGGTCACTGTATGGTCTATATCATTCTAGTTTATGTTGCCAAATCAAGATAGATACAGTTCGAATCATATCTATTTAAGAGAAAGCAGCATAGGCAGAATATAAGTGTGGGAAACTAGACAGCAATAACAACACTTGTAATGTGCATGGCATGAGAACATAACTTTTTATTCAATTGAAACTGAAATCAACATAGAGCAAGTTACAACAGCAAATACATTAAAGAAACAGGTTTAAAACATACCTGTTGCACCATTGGAGTTTCAATTGCATCCTTCAAATTTGAAATTAGTTGGTATGAGTAAATACAGTGATGCAAGAGCAAAGTAGTATGAACCATAGCTACGGAACCTGACCTGTGAACAATTCTTCTTCTGCTTTAAGCGTTGACTTGGGGTTCGAAGTGGTGGTCCTCGTGCTTTGGGCACTGCAGTTGCCTTACTAACTGCTCGTGTTTGGGTGCTCTGTGGTGGAGACGGTGCTGTGTTAACGGGAACTGGGTTACTATCTGCTAGGGTTGGGGTTAGAAGGGGTGTAGCTGGTTCTCTATCCAACTAGTTAGGGGTACAATCTGCGTGAGTCTGAGTTATGTGTTGTGGGGCTGTTTCTTGGGCAAGTACAACCGTGGTTCTATCTCCATCGACAGGTAGCACGATCTTTTCTGAAGATCGTGTTTTTACTCCCACAGATACTGCCATCACCCCCTCCAATTGAAATGGCTGATAAACAAGAAAAGTAATTGAATGTACAAACATTGTAAGATAGACAGGTGCAATGGATAGTAGGGAAGAAAACAGGGCATGAAATAATTCATATTTATGTTGTCTAACCAAACAAAATAGCAGGACATAATTTCAAATATATGATGGCTAATTAAACAGGATAGCATGACACAATTTCACATGTATGATGGCTAACTAAACAGGATAGAATGACATACTTCAAAATATGATGATTATGTAAACAGGATGACATGATATAACTATACGATGTGTCTATTAAAGTGGTTGGCATGCCATAAATCACAAACATGCCGTCGATGGAAACATGATGGCATGATATAATTCACGGATAGAATGACATAATTCAAAATATGATGACTATGTGAACAGGATGAGATGATATAACTATATTATGTCTTTAGAAAATGGGTTGGCATGCCATAATTCAGATACATGCTGTCTATGTAAACATCATGGCATGATATAATTCAAATATATGATTTATATACTAAGGAAGTGAGCAGAGGGCAATCGCATATATGATGTGTCAACTAAGGAGATGGCATTCAACATCGTGTATATGATGTAAAAACTAAGCATTGCAATACAACATATGCATGATATGAGTAATATAACCCTGCCAAGTTTGAGCATACACCTCAGGGGGATAATAGGACTGGTCATCTGCCTCTGAATCCTCCTCTGAAGAGATATCTATAACCAGCAACATATCTGCTTCACCAGGTAGCATTCTCTGCTCTGAAGACCTTGTTTTCACTCCAGATTTCTCCATCACCAATTCAAATGGCTGTGCACAGGAAGAGCAGTTGAATATACAAACATTGTCGACAAAAGCAATGAGAAATACAAAAAAAGGACGGAATGATATAATTCACATATATGACGCTTGGCTAAACAGCATGGCATTGCATAATTCACATATATAATGCCTTGCAACAAGATAGCATTGCATAATCGACATATATAATGTCTTGCAAAAAGATGGCATTGCATAATTCACATATATGGTAATTAGACACTAAACAGGTGGCATTCACACAAATCATGTCTAAACTAAGCAAATGATATAGCAATGC
>NC_057805.1:397684881-397687042 GCF_018294505.1 Triticum aestivum
TGAATCCTCCTCCGAGTAGCTATCCGTAACCAGCGAGATATGCGCTTCGTCAGATAGCATAGTCTGCTCTGAAGACATTGTTTTCACTCCAGAATTTTCCATCACCGTGTCAAATGGCTGATGCACACAAAGAGTAGTTGAATGTACTAACATTGTTGACAAATGTAATACGTAACGAAAAAAGGATGGCCTGATATAATTCTCATATAAGATGACTGGCTAAGCAGGATGGCATTGCAAAATTCTCATATATGATGCCTGGCTAAACAAGATGGCATTGCATAATTCACATAAACGATGAATAAACTAAACAGATGACATTCACACAAAGCATGTCTAAACTAAGCAGTTGACATATTTGATGTATAAAGTAAGCAACGCAAGGCACCATATGCATGATATAACCAACATCAGCATGCCAAGTTAGAACGAAGACCTCATGGGGTAAATAGGAGTGGTCTTCTGCTTCTGAATCCCCCTCAGAACAGTTATCTTCCTCTTGATTACGATCCGAAACGGGTGGAGGGGGGCTGCCTTTGCGCCCACCATGGAGCGACGTCTGCATGAAATTTTATTGCCACGCAAGGCTCGTCTCTTTTGCTCTACATGTTCAGTTCCATTGTGTACAATAACTGACATGCATAGGAATAAAACATAGTGAGATTATGTAAGGAGTGCATGCACAAATCCAGAGTGATGGTAGCAAACTGTGGATAGGCCCAAAACCAATGATAGCAGGCAGATAATAGCTTTAGTTAAAAAATACAGATAATGGCTCCTTTAATGTTTGTTTGCACCCAACATGAAACTCATAGTAGACACCCGAGATTAACCATATAGTACTGATTGCTGCCCCAATATGTACCCACAACCATTTAAAAACTCAAGTTTCAGCATAAGTTTGGACCTGACTCGGATTCTAATAGGTGAGCACGACGATAAAGTAGCATGTCATCATATTAAGCGATGCATAACGTAAGCAGACACAGAAGAGTGCGACCTATCTTGCGTGTAGTCCTCAAGGTCATCTGCTCAGTTGATGATGGTAATGCAGTTGTCGTGGCTGCCGGCGGCGGGGAGGAAGATCTGAGGCGGCGAAAGACAGTCTGGAGAGCGGATCCCTGCTGTGGTGAACCCTTCCATCGTTGGAGCAGCTGAGCTGGGGTGGAACACAGCACCGCAGGAGCAGGACAAACCACACAAGGTTTTCTTTGACACATATCTGTAATAGAAGTAATTGTGTAAGGGCTTCTTTGAATTTGAGGATTCTAACAATGCAGGGATAGGAAATAGACAAGAATAGGATAGGAATGCACGTGCAAAACAGAGAATTTAAAAACACAGGATTTCTGCCAATCTGGGTGTTTGGTTCACAAGAATTGGAAGATCACAGGATGCAAAGAAGTATGGTGAGATTAAGTCAAACCACAAGAAGTGTACAACCTCTTTGGCGAAGCCATGTCGATCTCAGCATGATTGGGTTGGCCGGTGAAGATGCTCCTGCTGACTTGGCTGTCGGAGGAGGGGAAGAAGATCTTAGGCGTCTGGAGATGGAGCCCGAGGTACTGCTCCGCTGTGATGGAGGGTTTCGTTGTTGGAGCAGCTCCGGTGAGTTGTACGACGCCGAGGCTGAAGCAGGACAAGAGAGACAACGTTAACCTGAGTGGAATTCTAATAGCATCTCCAATAGATGACGTAAAATACATAACCACAAAGTGCTAGATGTATACATCAGCCGCTCATCTCTGAACTTAACTGTCGAAACTGAATTCAACTGTCGAGACTAAACTTAACTGTTGAAACTGAATTTTGCTGTCGAAACTGAATTTTACTGTCGAAACTGAACGCACTAGAGGTGAGGCTACACGTCAGTCGACTGACTTTTTCATCTCTGGTCAGTCGATTTTGCAGCCGTTGGACACGAAATCAAGGGCCTGCAGTTCATCTTCAACCTCCACCCCCCTGAGCCGCCAGCCACCACCGGCCAAACAACCATCCTGCCCGCCCCGAAAACACTCCCCACCGCCGGTTCGCCGCCGCCCCGACCATCCCTCTAGCCCCCCCCCGTGCTGAGCTTTTTCTCCGGCGATCCCCACGCCACCGCCCCACCACCACCGGCGACCACCGCCCCCACCCTGAACCCTAAGATAGATAGTGGGGT
>NC_057805.1:397687445-397882059 GCF_018294505.1 Triticum aestivum
CCCCACTGCGGCTGGTTCTTCCTTAACTCCGGCGAGCCCCCCCACCCCCTGAAAATCGACTGACCCAAAAGTTGATTCAGTCGACTGAAGTGTAGCTAAATCGGAGCATCATCGCAAGCAAGGGCAAGAGCGAGAGCAGCAGCACAAGCAAGAGCAAGAGCAAGAGCAGACCAGGTAGGGGACCGAGAGCAAGAGCAGAGCAGCAGCGCGAGCGAGAGCTAAAGCAGCAACAGCTCCTACTGATGTGAACGTCGCTGCCGAGGGAGCGACACCGTGGAGGAAGTGGCCGGTGACGCCGCGGTGGATGGAGCCGCGCCGTGTCGGCTCGGGACCGAGCGCCGGCAGCATCGTGAGATCGAATCAAGAAGAAAATGCGGCGATTAGTGTACAACCTCTTTGGTGGCGCCGATTAGGCCGCATCTTCATCTGAGGAAACGGTGATGCTAATGCTCTTCCAGTGGTGTAGGTGAAGACGACGGTGTGGGAATGGAGGTGGCGCGAAAGACGAGGGGAACATCGGGGCAGCTCCTTGGAGGTGGAGGACGGGGTGGCTGAACCGGCGGGACGACCAGATCGACGACGGATCCTCATCCGGTACGGTGGATGAGGGACGTCAAGGTGTTGCTGTGGACGACGTCATCGGGGAAGAGGCTCCGGCTGGGTGGCGGACGGAGGAGGGTGTGGGGCTTCGCGGGTTTTCCCGGCCTCGGTGTACGAATGGGTGGGCGGATGGGATGGGAGTGGGGAACCATGGCTTAGGGACGCGCTTGTCCGAAATGTGGGGTAAGTTATGAAAGTACCCCCACCGATTTGAGGCGGTTCTTTCGGTTTAGGGGTATCACGGGCATTCCGCATGTCGGGATTTCACAGGAGGTGGGAGTTTTCGCGCGCGTTGTAATTTTGGAATAGCAAGGTGCGGGTTGAGATGGAGGGAGTTGTCGGAGCACAACGAGACAAAGATATATCTTAAATATTTCGGGCTAACAAGGCGCGGGTTGAAATTTCCGGACAAGCCTAACGTGTACTGTACCAAATCAATTCGCACTACAAATGTCATTCAAAACTTTGAATTCATGTGATGTTCAATTAAAATATTTCGCTACGTGTATAATGCATGCAACCTAGTACTCAAATGAACGTTTTAGTGCATTCCAAACGTATATACTACCGCGTCAATATGAACTAAATTTGAATTCGTTTCTCTATTTGAACAAGAACTACAATAATGATTGTTGTGAAGTCAAAGCGTTTGAATTCGTTTCTCTGTTTTAATAAGATCTACAATCGTCATTATTGTCAAGTTAAACCATCATTTGTGTATTATCTTCACAACACACCACATGATCAGTCTCGAGTTACATATGAACTATGTGTACTATATGAACTCGAACTCGATTTTTTGAATCCACTTTATGTTGATTTCAAATCATAGTACATTTCAAGCTCTAGCTAGATCTTCACAAACTAAACCATGTCTCATATGTATAATGTGTTTATCACATTATGTATGGTGCCCCGCCCCCTACGCCTACAAGTATTTAGATGTGAGTTGCAAACACCACACATTACCACAAATTCAAATAAAATGTGAGAATGTTCGATATATAGTATTGTTTAGATTGTTCGATATTTAGTTGTAAGCTGCAAACGCCACACATTATCACAAATTCAAATAAAATGTGAGATTGTTCAATGTATAGTATGGTTTAGATTGTTCGACATTTAGCTGTGAGTTGCAAACGCCATGCATTATCACATTATGGTATAACATGTGCAAACCCACACACGCGTATCACCGCTATATCATGCATGCATATGTTTAAAACACTATGATCTCCTATTCAAATATATGAATCCACTTTCATATCAAATTATGATCTTTGTTAGTCTCTTACACCCACACAATCCTCCAACCTTTGTAGCTACCACTAACTTTCTCTCGTGCATGCACACGCCCTCCTCGCCCTCCCCCTCCCTCAGCATTCTATGCATCGCGCACATTCATTTTTCTTCTTCTTTAGGTCGTTCTCCCACAGTCTCCACAACTCCTTTCCGATACACACCGATCGATAAACCTCTCCAGCGATGCCTGCCTACAACATACACACGCACCTTCAACCTCCTCCTTTATGTGTCCTTGCCTCGTGTCTCTCATACCGTCCCACTCACGTGTAAACTCTCGCCCCTCTTTTCATCGATCTCACAACCGCACACTCCTCCCCCTATCTAGCTAGTAGCTGGGCCTCTTGCACCACCTCCTAGCTCCATTCTCTCTGTCTATCCGTCTCGTCGGGCCTTATTTGCCTCTAACAAATGGACATACACCGATCGATCTCCCGCTATACATATAGCTAGCTAGGTCCTTATAACTCGTTTTCCCCACGCGTCGATCGATCTACCTCATTAGTTATGTCTCTCCCTTCCTCCGACAAACAACAATTGATCTACCGATCTAGTTAGGTTTGCTTACCAAACACATGGTTCCCCTTCATCATTCATGGATGTGTCCCGACAGATCTATCACGCACAGGCACACACAGAAATACATCCCCACTCTTATTGATAATATTGCAGTTCCACCCTCAGTTTGTCTAGTAGGCCTCTCCCACCATCTTCGAGAAGCAACTCCATCACCCATCCAGCACTCTACCCCTCTCCCTCCCTCTCTCTCTCCTCTCTCTCTGTCCCATCCTATTTCCCGTCCTTCAGTTATGTATGGATGTCGACCGATCTCCCTCAAGACATAGCTGGGTCTCTCCTTCTCAACACATATACGAGTCATTCTACCTCTATAGTTAGGCCTCTGCCTACCCCTCCCCCACCCCCTCGCACACACACACACCGATACATCGAGCGCTCTAGTCATGTCTCCCTGCCACACACAAACTTGACCTGTGCCCTATGACGTTCCGGTAGCTAGGTCAGTCGCCCTATATCTTTGACTTGCACACACACACAATTTCGATGGCTCTCTTCATCGATCTCGCACACACCCACTTGATCCTCTCTTCGACTCTATCGATATCTACGACCCCTCCCTCTCTTCTCGTGGATCACCTGACCCTCTATATATGATATGGATAGGCCTCCATTTCACACACATTGCATGCAAAATTTTGTTTGAGATGTCATCGACACATATTCCCACAAATACATTCACGAAATCAACCTCCCCCCCAAAAAAACAAAAAACACTCATGAACGCACAAGCCATTTGTCTAGGTTTGTATCTCTCACACACACCCACGTAGGTGGGGGAGGTGCACGAAGAGAAGAGGTGCACGCACGACGCACGTACTCCCGTCTCTTTCCCAACCACACCCGCGCGGGTACACGAGCTCATTTCTGTAGGAAAAGGCAGCCCACGTGGTAACTTGACACGTGTACTGGTTGTCCACTAGATGGAGGGAGGATCGTCTACCACGGGTGAACAAACAAATTGTGACTTGACGCGTTATGTTAAAAAAGAGGCAAACCATGTGGGGCCTACCTTAGAGGCAAGGCTCTATACACTGGAGTACTTTTGATGTGTCCCGTCAACTTGCAGAATGAGGAGAAGCTTGCTTAGTACGCTGTCTCCCCCGCCACGGGCGCGGTGGCTCGCAGGATGAGGTGAAGCTTGCTTACTACGCCTTACGCCCGCTCCCCCGCCCACGCGCGCGGTGGCTCGCAGGACGAGGAGAAAAAATTACTAGTACTCCCTCCGTTTACTCCTCGTCCCTACTACCTTGGTTAGAGAGATTATCATATTGTTTGGAATATATGTCCTTTAGTAGATTTCAATATGAACTACTAGTACATACTCCAAACATTGATGTATATAGACGTATTTTAGAGTGTAGATTCACTCATTTTGCTCCGTATGTAGTCCATATTGAAACAGACGTAATAGTACGCACTCTCCCTCGCCCCTCGACCCTCGCCACGTGGTGGACGTGCAGAAATTCATTCGGTTTCATATAGCCAGAACGATATATACTGCAGTACCATTATTGCTCGACTTCCCGAAGAGGCGACGAGCCACTCGCAAGGTTAATAGTTTGGAGATGCCAAGCGCAAGGTTTATAGGAGAACGAGTAGTAGGTGCCGCGTCATTTATAAATAAAGTTTTTTTCTTTAGTGGCACGTACGCAATATAAATAGGTTCATATGGAGAGAAAAGGAAATCGCTCCACTATATACATAGGCAGGACGAGCCTACGCGGTTGCTTGCTGGGGTTGCTCTCTTTAGTTTTCACACTCTCTCGCACAAAACCACTATGGCCACATCTCTAACATCCCGACGGATCACGTCCGCCGGGGTAAGGGGTGGATGCTTAGTGTGATGCGGTCGCCGTCGCCGACGGCGAAAACCCACTGTCGGCACGTCCCGATCAGGGGTCCCCGCCATTCTCTCTCACAAAGCTGGTGAGGTTGCCTTCGTCCATTGCTCACTACCACGACGTGGGTAGTTGCCTCCTCCCGCCGCCCTCCTCTAGGTTGAACTACGTCCCGACATCCCTCAGGTACAACTCCCTTTACAGCCGGCTTGCACCACTGCTCCAGCTGCCCACATCACTCCATGTGGATATTTCTCTACTTCTTTGCCCCACACATACCTCTACTAGCTTCTACGTACTGTATTTGTGATGAGTTTATGTCTCATCAACTAGTCCCAGTAATCTTATTCTAATCACGCTTCTTCAATTTCTTTGCCACAGGGATGCTCATCTTGATTTTGGTTAAACTGCACGAAATGATCCGATGGTCAAAGGGTTGCAAACTTCATTTCTTAGGAAGCGCCGACGTTGCCAGCGAATTAAAGCCTGGTTAGGGTTTACGGTTCAAGGGCTAGGGATTGCATGGATCGTTTTTTTCTTTAGCTGTCCCTGTTTCAATGGCTAGGGACTGCATGAGTAGTAGTAGTACTGTACGCCTTATACCCGCTCCCTCGCCCACGCGCGCGGTGGCTCGCAGGACGAGGATAAAATTTTACTAGTACTCCCTCCGTTTACTCCTCGTCCCTACTACATTGGTTAGAGAGATTATAATATTATTTGGAATATATATGTCCTTTAGTAGATTTCAATATGAACTACTAGTACATACTCCAAACACTGATGTATATAGACGTATTTTAGAGTGTAGATTCACTCATTTTGCTCCGTATGTAGCATAAAGTTGAGACACTTATTTTGGAACGGAGGGAGTACATATTTGCTATGATCTGTCAATCATTGAGATGCAATAGCATGCATGTTAGTCTCCTTTGTATTTGATGAAATGTTGCAACGGGCAACCTTGGACGCAAGATACATGTAACAGAAGCTGGAAGCTTCATAGCATTGTACTATCTCGCTGATAAATTACAGTACGTACTATACAAGTAGTACTATGTAAAGAGTTAGGTGTCGCACGGTGTCCAGAAAATATGGTGATAGTGTGAGGTGGGCCATGTAATCACTGAGCCTGCGTGTTTTCACTACTCTTGCACTCCTCCGCCGTAAGAATGGAGAAAATTGTAATCTAGTAGTACCTCCTTTCGCCGAAAGCGTGGGACATCCAGCAGTCCTACCACCTCAGTAATAATGACCAATGAGCCATCAAATCACATAGACCCAGCAGTAAGTTGGACGGACGAAGCAACCATCACTCTTGAATCTGCTTCTCCCTTCAACGCAGGCGCCAGTGAGAGGTCGCGTCCGCTCTGCCCGGGCATGAATGCGGCACCGATTCTTTGGAGCGGCGCTGACCATTTCGGGCGGGAAGCGCGCGCAGGCGATGGAGGGGCTTTGAGAGGGCCAGGCTGGTCAGGAGCGGGCGTGGCAGCTGTCCGCCTGTCCCTACCGGACGCCCGGAATCGAGAGGATGCACTGACTCTCGCGGCTAAAATCGTACACTACACACCATCTCTCTGTAGGAGTAGGTCGATCTGTCACTCTCTCTAACACACACATGCTGTTAAACACACACACGCACACGCACACACACACGCACACGCAGGTTCATAGAATAGGAAAATCGTGCGAGTGCGAAGCCACAGGAAGTGAGATACAAATGGAGTACGTACAAGAAGAGAAGAGGCATCTCTTAGTTGTTTGGATTAATTGTTGCGTTTAGAGACAGAAATCAGGGCTTTGATTGGAGGAATGACCGGTCAAGTTTCTCCTTCTCCTCCAATCTGCTTGCACCTTGGTCCCGCTGCACCTTCTAACGTGACTTATTACACCTAGACGGAGGGAGTCGTACGAGATACGGTGGCACACTGACTTAGGTCGAATACAAGTGCCCAAAATTGTGTGCATGTTATAATAAGGATTCACTTAAAATAGTACGTGAGCGAACAGAGGGATCAATTGGACTGTGTTCCCAAGCAGTAGCGAGATGTGTGAGGTAAGATACACCGCTGGCACTTTTAATTTTTCTTATTAATTTGTTTGTTTCACCCTCTGACTGGTGGGACCCAACGTACTACGTGGAGAGAGGTAAGGCGACTAAGGCTGCATTATTTCTGCACCACCGTGGATAGTCTTACCACCAAAGCCACATGACACGATTATGATTTAAATCCCAATGACTCCCACACACACAAAAAACACGGCATGCTTGTCACATGAATGCAGGAATGTATAAAAGGTTATTTTCCTCTCGTTGAAAATAACGTGAGGGTTGTGTAGTTGGTTAGCCTGTTCGCTCATCAAACTTGAGGTCTCGGGTTCGATAACTACACTTGAGCATAATTCGTGCCAGGAGGATTCTTTGACTGGTCAAAATGGATGGATACAGAGCTATACGATCTCGTAGTGACTGTATAATCACCTCATCACGTATAAGCTGCAGCCTCGGCGCTTGTTTTCTAGGGTTTGCACTCTTCACACTCTCTCGAGTATATATATACACGCTGGAGCCTCAGCGCTTGTAGTTGCTCTCTTCACACTCTCTAACCCTCTCCAGATCTAAACAAGACTTCGTTTGCCTCTCTCTCTCCCCTCACTGCTGGTCTGCTTGTAGTTGCTCTCTTCACACTCTCTCACCCTCTCCAGATCTAAGCAAGACTTCGCTGGCCTCTCTCTCTCCCCTCACTGCTGGTCAAAGAGCCGTCCGCCGGGAAGGGAAGGAGGCTTAACGCTATCGCCGTCGGCGAGGGAGGGAATCCACTACCGGCGCAACTGTTCACTTTCACCCAGCGGCGGCGCGGGAGGGCCTCTGACCCCTTCTTCTTCGCCGCCGTACATAGTGTGGGTCGAACGGCCTCCGGTCGCCCACCAAACCACACCCCAAGAACCTTAATGTATAATTTACTGATTCCACATGCATTGCTCTAGCTGCATGTGGGCTTTTTCCGCTTCTACACTCGAATCTAGGTGTTGGATCAAACAGGAAAGTAGTGGGGAAAGTTGTATACCATGAATCTAGGACGTGGTTCAAAGAGGAAAGGAATGGGGGAAAGTAGTGGGAAAAGTTGTATAGCATGAATCTAGGACGTGGTTCAAAAAGGAAAGGAAGGGGAAAGTAGTGGGGAAAGTTGTATCGCATGAATCTAAGACGTGGTTCAAAGAGGACAGGAATGTGGGAAAGTAGTGGGGAAAGTTGTATAGCATAAATCTAGGACATGGTTCACAGAGGAAAGGAAGTGGGGAAAGTACTAGTACAGACTGGCTATCCAGCACCTACGTTGGTCGAAAAGGGAAAACAATGACAAACACAGTACGCACATCTATAACGAACTGATCTTTTGTTTTGGGGGACAAGGCTGTAGAGTTTGAGCAGGACTAGATTTGCTGCGCTCACATAGGGAAAGGTGTCTAAAGATAACAAAACTGGGACCAACACAAATATACTCCTTGGTTGTTTGTTCTTTGTTGCAACAGACTGTGCATCACCCCAGTACATCGGTAGATGCACATGGTGCTGGTGCGTCCACTGTCCCGTGCAACTCTTTAGCTGTTGTTAATCTAAGGCCCTGTTTGGTTAAAAATTCCCTAGTCCCTACCTGCTTGGTTCCAGGGACTAAACATGGACTAGAGGTTATTAAATGACATGCTAAAAGACCATGTTACCCCTAGTAGTGAACTAATAGAGACAAGGTGCGATGCGTGGCAGGGGCAACTGTTGGAGAAAGTCCCAAAAAGACTCCCTCGGGGTCTTCTTTCTTTAGTCCCAAATGCCCACTTTTAGTCCCTAAAAGTCCCTCCTGTTTGGTTTAGATGGGACTGACACAGAGTTTTTTTAGTCCCTCCACTAAAATGTCCCTGTAAACAAACACCCTCTAATAATGCCGTTGGAAAATTGATGCAATGCCACAGTTAAAAGCAAATTACATGTTTAACGAATTTTATTGTTAATATAATCTCTCTGTTAATATTAATCAATGCCACCGTTTGAGAAATGCGACTGTCTTGCTTTCTTTCCCATTTAGATAAGGTAAATGCTTCTTTTTGTTGGCTTCTATGTCATCCGCCGTTATTGACCACTAGTTGTTTCCTTTGCACCTCTGTGTAAACAGGGTTATCTACTTCACCTCGTTGCCATTGTGACCTTTTGTTGCACTGCACAAAACACTTTTGTTTTAAGAGTGTTTTGTGCAGTTCAACCAAAATGTCACACCGACAATGTTGCTTGATTGCTTGATCTTAGTGGAACTGCACAAGAGGAGATCTTACTTCCTATCCGTGTTGGCAAATTTGGTTCAGAACTTCTTCTTGTGAGTTGTTTGAATTCCGCGTCATGAGAGGTCAGTACTAGCCTTCTTTCACATGATTCTGCAGTGTGCTTTCATATGTTGTGCTACTTTTACGGTAATGTTGCTTGATTTTAGTGAACTGCACAAATGGAGACAAGACTTCCAATCTGTATGTGCACCGTATATCCCATTGAGGTAAGATAAGGGTATTTCACAACTGTTGGCCTGTATTTTGCCACTTTCATCAGAAAATTAATGTCATTGTTTAGTGCTATACTTGTGCAACCTAATTGACATGCCAAATCTTACATTGAAGGCGAAGCTTGTCTGTTATTGAACCAAGTGATGAAGGGGAAGAACAAGCGGAAGAAAAACAAAAATCAACTCCTGGTGCTGTAATGAAGCACTGGAACTGTGATGACACAAGTAATGATATAGTTTTGCATCTTAATTTATTGCTATGGCTGGAACGAGCAATTGTTTTGCCACTGATTTGATGCCACTCTTAATGTAATACGTAATTATCTCTACTTGTGCAAACAGGGATCTTCTTTGAAGATACCATATATTTTAGTGGAACTGCACAAGAAGATGTTGGAAACATTAATCTAATCGAGGAGTATATAGTAAGCATGGCCACTACAGTAGAGAGCAACAGATGGTTCCAGAGAAGTGCTTCATCTATATGCTCTACACAATAAGCCTCCTGACAAAGGTTGGTACTCGCCCACCGATTTCATCCATATGATTGCGCTTTGTCATCTCTATTGGTGCTGTGCTACTGTTTAGATGCTGTCATCAAAAAGTGGTATTGTCCTTGAGAAGTGCTTCATCTGTGCTATTTTAAATATTTCCTTTCCTTTTTTTCGAGCAAACAGGGATGCTAGCATTTAGTTATCCTCTTGTCTTTGCACAACAGGATCATCCTCCTCTGAAGAAGAATATGGAGTACGTTAAGTGACTAGTTCCGATTATGCCAGGATGAAGAAGCCCTGTCTATCTTCTCATCAGAAGGAGCAGTTGAAGGATGGTTACATTACCCCCCACAAGACCAAACTAACTTCAGCTCAGAAGGACTGACAAATCTCCATTTTCTTGCTGTGATGCGCGAGTACAATGTTGTTCTAGGATTCTTTCCGGTGAGTTCCATTTTTGTAAAAGTGTGCTCTACATGGACCATGTAGGTGCCTGTTTAAACTGTCAATTCATAGTACAGTTTGCTTTATACTAATCACTTTTTTTGTATTTGTGCAAACAGGGGTGCTCAGCTTGATTTCAATGGGAACTGCACAAAATGTTCATGAATACATCGAATCATTCATTTCCACCACAAGAAAGGAGGTGCCGATAAGTTCAAGGAGTTGCAATATATAAGGGCGAAATCATACAAGCTACGCGCGAATTTGGTTGATTTTGGTGGAACTGCACAAAAAGAACAGCTGGTTTATTTAGCACGAGGTGCCATGTCAATGTCCGAACTGATGGCAAACCCTGCCCATTCCACAATCGTACGCATTTGATATTTTGGAATGGGAAAACCTTGTCAAATTTTGCTCATTGATTTTAGCAAGAAGACATGCGTTTGATATTTTTGAATGGGACGCCCTTTGCTGTCAGCAGCGTCGATCCATTTATTCTTTATTCTTTAGTTGTGAAGTAAATATTGGCTCTGACATGTGAATCGCTGAGATGCATAATCATCGATTGTTTTGAATGTTCTCTATGACATGTGAATCGCTATGATTGCAATGTACAGGAACGCTAAAAATCTACTCATACTCTTTGTACTCCTTCTGTTCCTTTTTACTTCGCACATTGTCCGGTAGCATACAACTGAAGTGCTCAAGTTCTCTAGCAAATGACTGTATCTCATGAGCTTGCTCAACCACGGAGCGCTCTTCAATCAGCCTGTACTCATAAAATTGCTCCATGATGTACAACTCAGTGCCAGCAACCGGAGGGTAGCAGCGGTGGCCTTACTTGGACCCGAGCGGCGGCGACCTACCGTGTTCTACTCTTCCTCGTTTTCTATGTGGTGCGGCCTCGTTGGCAGCGGGGCGGGGCCTCGGCGGAGCCGGCGATGTCCTCTGTCTCGTTGCTGGCGGGCGGCGCCTCGGCGGAGCGGGGGAAAATCCCCCTCGTTGCCGGCAGGGTGGGGCCTCGGCGGAGCCGGCGGTGTCCTCTGCCTCGTTGTTGGCGCCGCAGGGCCTCGGCGGAGCAGGGCCTCGTTGACGCCAGTGGAGCGGGGACTCGTCGGATCTGCCTCGGCCGCTTCATTGCCCTCTTTGTAGGCGGCCGAAGCCTCCGCCACCCACATGCGGTACCGCCAGCGCTCGAGGCGGCCCTCGCGGGCGGAGCGGTACGAATCGAGCAGCACCTCCTGCTCTGCCCGCTCCGCGGCGATCTGCTCCTCCGCCTGTAGGTGCTCCTGGAGGAGATGGTGGTTGTAGGCGGCGTCGGCCTGCGCCTCCCGGAACTGCTCCTCACGCTTCTGCCTCACCGTGTCCATATATTGGGCACGGGCCTCGCCGATGGTCATGGTGCAATGCACCGGCGAGGATGGCGCGGAGGAGGGGGTTGGCGCCGGATCGTTGACTACCATGTTCTCCATTGGGACGTCGTCGTCCTCCGGCTGCCTGCCGGCCAGCCAGTCGGCAGCAATGGCTGCCATCTCCTTGTGGTCCGTCGTCTGCCCGTCCCGAAGAGCACTGGAGCGCGAGGAAGCCATGGTGGGCAGTAGTGGTGTGGACAGGAGAATAGGAATGGATGCGGATGACTGCGGCTATGGCTGGCGCAGCAGTTTATATAGCAATGGTGGGCAGCGGAGGGACAGACGTGTGGTGCCGGAGTAGCCGTCTCGGCAACCGTGTATCATTAATGTGGGCGGTAGAAGGACGGACGGACGACACTTGTGTCGTTTGAAGGCGGAGCAATCGCATGCACCGGGAAGCGGGGCGGGCGGCGCTGACCGTTTCGGGCGGAAAGCGCGCGCGGGCGAGGGAGGCGGTCTGGGTGGGCCAGGGCAGTTAGACTCATGCTTGGCAGCGGGTCGGTCCAGCAGCCGAACATGCTGGCTCGCCAGCTACCTCACCAAGCTGAGCGACGACAATCAGACGATGGACGTAGCTTCCGACCAAGAGCCGGCGCCACTTTTCAAGCCGGTTCATGCCGTGTTCACCATAGAGCAGGTGCGGCCGCACTTCGATGCCCTAATGGCGGAAGAGCTACCAGCATAGGAGGACCTGTGCTGCAACCTCCGTCTCCTCAACGAGCACCGGTGAACAAGCGAACGACAATGCCGTCGCGGACATGTGGCCCTATGATCCTGGCTTCCCGAATGAGCAGCGGGCGCTGTATCAGACCATCCGTAGGACCCGCGAGGCCCTCTCCGTCGTCCTTCGAGTTGTTGCGCTCGCCGTGGCGCCAACGTCTCGCGTTGTCAACATGGTCAACGGACATGAGGATGAGGAGATGACTTTACTTGGAGAGGATGACAGCAAGTGCCTCCTTATTAGTATATAAAACTATAATTTTTTTTGCTTCCTCCTGGTTTCCTGACATCACGGTCCCACACCATTGTGAACCTATGTAGTCAATAAACGAGAGATTGCACAAGAAGTGGCCGACAGCTGGGACCAAGCAGCTCGAGCAGTATTTGTGTTTTTGAGGTGTGAGCACTGCAGAGTTTTTCTTAAGTGATGTTTAGCCCAGATATTAATTTTTCTCCTCTGAACAACAACGAAAACATCGTTGCAGCTATTAACTGGGCGGGCTGTGGCCCGTCTAGCCCAGGCCAGATATCCAGCCCAGATATTAATTTTTTTCAAGCTGAAAATGGCTAGCCCAGCTATACTTTTTTTTAGGAATACCCAGGCGAGGTCAAGTTGTTATTCTCCGCCCCGCTGGGCTGCAAATCTTTCCCAGGAGGGATGCATTAGGCTTAACAAGAAAATGGGCTTTAAGAAATAATAAATGGGATGTAATTATAAAAACTGGGCAGTAACTATAAAAAATGCACCAAACACGTAATTACTTTATAAAATATTATTTTTGGATATTGAAAATTTTAATTTCATTAATTGTTGCGTGCGCAATGTTTTGTTGGATTTTTACGTAATATAAATTTATATTGAAATTGTATTTAATCTGACTAGAAATTTCGGGATAAAAATATTTTGGATCCCATCAAAATGTCGGAAATTTTATTGAATTATGTTTTGAACGGTTGGTTGAAATGGGCTGTACTTTTAACAAACTTAAATGGGCTGTAGTAAATTCCATTAGAATTCAAAAATTGGCTGCACATTCTTACAAATCACAAATGGGCTATAAGTTCTCTGCCACACACTTGTGGTCTGAAAAAAAAGAGTTGACGCGTATGCAAGGCTTTGTCAACTTATAGTCAACACACGGTTCTAGCAGCAGTGGTCGTTGGATGTCCATCCAACGGATGCCGTGCTTCTTCTTCAATCTCAGATATTCTAGCTTCACCCGCCCAAAAAATGATTCCTCCCCCTGACATCTGGGGCGCACCATTTTGGAAGCTGACCTGTGGGCCTACTAAGTTGACGGGGACGGAGTGCTTTGTCAACTTAGTCAATATGAACGATTCTAGCTCCAGTGACCGTACGATGTCCATCCAACGACCATAGTGCTTCTTCAACCTCTGGTCTTGTTGCTCCACCGCCCAAAGCAGCGCCGGTCGTGCCGCATGCTCCTGCCTCCCGTGGCCGGCTGTGCTGCCGCGGAGGCCTCACCGCCCCCTACTATTCGCATCGCTGGCCAGGCCCTGCGGCGATGGCAACCTCACACCGCAGTCGAACCAGTGAACCCTCGTACTCCTCTCCGCGCGGGCTTCCACTGCCGCGTCTTCCTCGGCTCCGCGTCGTCCCCTTCCTAGGCCTCGCCGTCATCCACCGCCTTGGTGTTCTCGACGCGGCGTGGTCAATGTGGTCAACGACCGACTTCCATCGGAAGAGTACTGTATGTGGAGAGGCTGACAGCTGGGTCCACGGCCACAACCCAATTTTTTTGTGATTTGCTAAGTAAGTCGCTTTGTCAGGCCTGTTGGGCTGCAAATCTTTCAAGACGAGGAGAGCTTCATTCGGCTGGCCGAGAAAATGGCCTATCAGTAATGAGAAATGGGCTGTACATTTTTAAAACACATCAAACCGGCAATTAGTTTCAAATTTCTTTTTTTCATTTCGAGATATTAAATTGCATTGATTTTTATGCGTGGACAATTTGTTGGATTTTACATTGATATACATTTATTTTTAAAATCAGTTTGAATGTGACTCGAAATTTCGGGATTAAAAACAGTTCGGACCGCAACCGAAATATGCAAAATTTTGTATAATTTTTTAACCGTGGCCACAATATGGGCTGTAATGCTAACAAAAAGAATATGGGCTCCAAAAAAACCTTAAGAATTAGCAAATGGGCTGTAAATTATTAGAAATAATGGCAGATGGGCTGTATGCTGTTTTCCACAGATTTGAGGCTTTCCTAAAAAAAGGTTGACGCACAAGCAGTGACTGTTGGATTTCCATCTAATGGCCGTCGTGCTTCTTCAATCTCTGCTCTGCTTGCTCCCTCCTCCCCGCGGCCGGCTGTGCTGCCGCGCAGGCCTCACCGCCCCACCGTACTCCCATCGCTGGCCTAGCCATCCCTCTACTCACCCACACCTGCTGTTATTCTCCGGCGACGGCAGACGAACCAGTAAACCCTCGTACAGTCGTACCCCCCTCCGCGTGGGAAACAACTGCCGAGTCTTCCCTGCCTCCGTGTCGTTCCCTTCCTAGGCTCGCCGTTGTCCACTGCCCTGGTGCTCTCGGCGCGGCCTGGTCAACGTGGTCAATGACCAACATGCATCTGAAGTGGACTGTACGTGGAGAGGCTGACAGCTGGGTCCACGGCCGCACGCAAGGAAATGCCTCCTTATTACGCGCAAAATAATGATTCCTCCACCTGACATCTGGGACCCACCGAAAGGGCCTCTGTATTTCACGAAAAATATGTTACCGCCGCTGACAGCTTGGACCCACCAGCTATATCTTCGCACGCAAGGAAGTGCCTCCTTATTACACACACAAAAAATGAATACTCCCCCTACTAGCTGGGACCCAGTATAGTGGCAGGCTGACTTGTGGGCCTACTAAGTTGACGGGGGCGGAGGGCTTTGTCAACTTAGTCAACATGCACGATTCTAGCTCCAGTGACCGTACGATGTCCATCCAACGGCCGTAGTGCTTCTTCAACCTCTAGTCTTCTTGCTCCAGCCAACCAAACCAGCGCCGGTCGTGCCTCGTGCTCCTGCCTCCCGTGGCCGGCTGCGATGCGGCGGAGGCCTCACCGCCCCTACTACTCCCACCGCTGGCCAGGCCATCCCTCTACTCACCCACAGCCCCTGTTATTCTGCGGCGACGGCATCCTCACACCGCAGGGAACCAGTGAACCCTCATACCCCACTACGCGTGGGCATCCACTGCCGCGTCTTCCCCGGGTCCACGTCGTCCCCTTCCTAGGCCTCTCCGTCATCCACCGCCCTGGTGCTCTCGGCGCGGCGTGGTCAACATGGTCAAGGAACGGCTTCCATCAGACGTGGACTGTACGTGGAGAGGCTGACAGCTGGGTCCACGGCCGCTGCAAGGAAGTGCCTCCTTATTACGCGCAAAATAATTATTCCTCCACCTGGCAGCGGGGACCCACCGGACGGGCCACCGTATTTCACGAAAAAAACGTTTCCCCCTGACTGCTGGGACCCACCTGCTACATCTTCGCACGCAAGGAAGTGCGTCCGGGCAAAAAAAATGATTCGCCCCCCTGACTGCTGGGACCCACCAGCTACATCTTCGTAGGCAAGGAAGTGCGTGACAGTCGGGACCCACCTGGTCGAAGCGTACATAGCATTGTCATTCTGGTCGCGAACGTGTACGTACATACTGGTCTTTTTTTTGACTGGGAACTGTAGGGGAAACCCCCACAATATATCAAAACTTTATTGATAAAGAGAGAGCAAGTACAAGTATTATGGGGGATTACAAGAGGTAATCAAACTAAACTAAGGGAAGAAGGAGAAGAAATAAGTTACAATTACAGAATATTGGCCTCAAGGTGGCAGAAATGAGATCCATCTAAGGAGATCATCCTTATAGGCAGCTTTCACTCTATATTGCATTAAGCTCATATCGTGGATGAATGCACTTCTCCATTTATTGAAGCCAACTCTCTTATGCCTGAAGACCTTAGCATTCCTGAGAATCCAGATATTCCAGCAAGCAATAAACACCACTTCAGTGAAGAAGGGCTTCCTAAAACTCCTGCTAGCATTAATAACCAAATCAGCCATGGAGTCACCAGATGACCAATCAATTTGCAGATAGTTCCAAACTCTGACTCTAAAATTGCAATTAAAGAACAGATGATCTCTTGTTTCCCTAGTCTGCAAAGGACAAAGAACACAATTTACTCCATCCTCCAAATGCCAATGCCTCCTTTCCACCATGTCCTTGGTGTTCAACCTGTCCATAATAAGCATCCAAGCGAATACTTTGATTTTCATTGTACAGGAGGACTTCCAGACCCAAGCTGTCAAAGGGTTGAAGGATTTTGATGCAAAAGTATGTGAGTAAAACAACTTTGGTGAGTATCCCTTGCCAGTGCCATTCCAAAACCAAATATCCTTGGACCCAGGTGCTCTATTGTGGCCACCCAACAGAGACTGGAGAGTGGTCAGGTCATCAAAAGCCAGGCTGGACAAAGGAAGGTGGAAGTGCTGGAACACGTCCTGAGAGTCCAAGAACTCTTTAACAGTGATCCAGGGGTCCTTAACATAGGAAAAGAGCCTGGGAAATCTGAATTGAAGGCTAGGCACCTGATCATCAAGCTGCCAGTTGTCTGACCACATGAGGGCAATGTCCCCTTCATTAATCTGAACCCAAGCACAGTCCCTAAAGTTTTGCATGACCTTGCATATATCCTTCCACCAGAAAGAGCCACAATCAGAAGTTCCTTGGGGTACTCTGCCATGATAGTAGGAATCCCAAATTAAAGACACCCATGGGAGATCCTTTTTATTAAGAAAGTTATTTGCATGTTTGAGCAGAAGTGCAACATTCTGAACACCAAGATTAAGAATACCAAGGCCTCCCTTGTTTTTTGGCCTACAAATAAGGTCCCAAGCAGCAAGTGAAGGGGCAGGCTCACCCCTATTCTTCCTCCAGAGGCATTGTCTCTGGATTCGCTCCAATCGCTTTAGAATTCCAGCAGGAACAGCCAAACTGCAAAGGAAAAAAATGGGCATAGAAGACAAGGCAGAGTTTAGAAACTGCAGTCTTTCCCCCTGATTTAAAAAAGAGGAGCTAGCTGTCATTCTCCTCTCCATGCAGTCCACCAATGGCATAAAATCCACCATTTTAGGCCTTGTAGTTCCCACTGGTAACCCAAGGTAGGTAAATGGCATTTTCCCAATCTGGCATCCAAATGCAGCAGCTAATTCAGTCATGACAGCAGTGTCCACATTGATGGGAATAATAAAGGATTTGTGGTAGTTCACATCAAGACCAGTGGACACAGAGAAGACCTTGAGCATGTCCTTCAGAGCTATAAGTTGGTCCTTGTCAGCAGGCAAGATAATTAAAGTGTCATCAGCATACTGAATCACAGGGTAATCCTGGTCATGACAAGGTATAGGTAGATGAAGAATGCCCCTTCTGAACATGTCATTGATTACAGTCTGCAGGAGATCAGCAGCTAGGACAAAAAGGAGGGGAGAGACTGGATCACCCTGTCTGACACCCTTTTTACATCTGAACTTCCTACCAGGAACTCCATTAAGCAGAATAGATGAGGTACCTGTGGACAAAAGTTGCTTCATCCAAAGAATCCACTTCTCATTAAAGCCCTTATATCTCAATATTTGCACTATTGCCTCATGCTCAAGGGAATCAAAAGCCTTCTCAAAATCCAACTTTAGAATCACAATTGGTCTCTTGGACTGGTGGCACTGGTGTAAATACTCAAAAGTCCACCCAATACAATCCTGAATTGTTCTGCTTTTTATGAAACCATACTGGTTCTTGTGAACACACTGCATAATCACCTCTTGAAACCTATTGGCTGCCATCTTAGATAGGAACGTAAGACCCATTCCTGTTAAAGAGATAGGTCTGAAGTCACCCACCTCTTCAGGTGAGGGCTTCTTAGGCACCAGAGTTATATATGAGTCATTGATATTTTCTAGATGAGCAGTACCATCAAAGAAAGCCTGGGCCAGTTCATAAAAATCCTGAGAAATTATGTGCCAGCACCTTTTGAAGAAGAGACCATTAAAACCATCTGGACCTGGAGCTTTATCAACTGGCATATGCTTGACAATTTTGTCCATTTCCTCCTTCTCAAAAGGCTTAGTGATAATATCTAAACCCTCAACTGGTTCAATGAGGGAAGAAAGTTCAAAACCCATGTTAATTCCCCTGGAAGAACCCATTCTGTTTTTAAACAATTCCATATAATACCCTCCATTTGTGAGTGATCAGTCACCAAAGTACCATCAGGTAATTTTAAGCTAGCAATAGAATTCCTTATATGCCTCTCAGTAGCCATAGCATGAAAGAACTTGGTGTTCTCACCACCCACTTTTATGTATCTGATAGTACATCTTTTCTTCCAATAAAGACATTGAAGGTGGAGCAATTTCTCTACATGGTTTTTAATCACTTTCCTGAAATTGGATTCATGTCTGTAAAGTGGTCTATATTCCTCAAGCTCATCCAAAAGGAGAGCAACATTATTGCATTTACATACAAGAGTTTTCAGTTTGGAAATGTTCTTCTGCCATCTCTTGAGACACATTCTCAGGGACTTAAATTTTTCAGCTATCCTAGCAGTAATATGCCCCTTTCTGGATTGTTTCTGCCATGAAGAATCAACACAATCCATAAAACCCTCCAGCTCCAGCCAATAATTCTCAAACCTAAAAAGATTAGACTTGGGAATAGAAGTTTTGATTGTAACCACACAAGGCACATGGTCAGATGCAGTTTTAGCAAGAGGTAGCACCTCAGTCATGGGATAGTCAGATATCCAATTAACAGAAGTGAAGAACCAGTCTAGCTGCTCAAGCAGTGGAGTATCCTGCATATTGGACCAAGTGTAAGATCTGCCTTTGATGGGAAATTCCAAAAGACCTAAGTGCCCAATAATCTCATTAAAGATGAACATGTCATTAAAATCACCACCAGGTAGGTTTCTGTTATCCAAAGAACGCAAGAAATTAAAATCCCCCAGTAGCAGCCAATTTTCATCCACAGGAATATTCAGGTGATACATCCAGGTTACAAAATTATCCCTAGGTTCCCCCTGACAAGGACCATAAACAACCACAAGTGTCCACCTCTCATTGTTTTGCCTAGAAACAAACTCAATCACCACTGCAAATTGTTGGACTTGCAATAAAGTCCCATAAAAAATAGATGAGTTCCAAACAACTAGAATTCCACCAGAGGCCCCCAAAGAAGGAGAGAAAGCAAAGCTGTCAAATCTCTTGGGGCAAAAGCTTTTAATTGTTCTGGAATCGAATGAAGCACATTTAGTTTCTTGCAGACAAGCAATAGCACAGTGACTTTCATCTATCTTTTGTCTAACAGCTCTTTGCCTAGTCTCAGAGTTTAAACCCCTGACATTCCAGCACAGGACATTCCAGCTTCTACATTGAGTATTCATAAATACAGATCATAAACAAGTCCCCAAACCACATGACACACAATGTCATATGCCCAAGAGGCACATAAAGGTCTGAACCAACATTATTACATAGCCAAGGATCAGATAATGAAAACCAAACGCAGAAAGCAAATTTATGGGCTTGCAAAACCCAGCATATGAAAAGCACACTATTCATTGAAGGCATGATTTGTGGCAGCAGCAGGGTCCACCATAAGTGCATCCTCAGTGAGCAGTGTTGCATCAATCTCCAGCTCCTTGCCAATAGCTTGCAGATGACTTATGGGAGTAGGTGGAGGAACATCTCCATGTGCAGGGTCATCAGGCATCTCTGCAGAAAGGGGCTTGGCCTTGGGCTTCTTCTTCTTGGGCCGAACTTCTGGTACATCTTCGACCAGAGGTTTCAACGAGAGGCATTGGCGCCAGAGTTTTGTGAGGCCTCCTCGTGTGTACACGCGTAGGGGGAGAAGGGACAACATCAGGCGTAGCCCTCTCAGCATCATCCACAAATAAATCTCTAGCCACAGGTCGAGCAGGTTCCGGCTCCTTCCACGTCAACAGAGGAAGATCATCCTGCTGAAAAGCAAAATCCCAGTTTCTCTTTGTCAAAGTGACCGGCGATAGAGGTTTAGGCAGCAATGGTTTTGGCACCTCAAACACAACTGGTGCATTTAGCAGGTTTTCAAACGATCGCCTCCAGATCATTTCAGGGGGCAGAGGGGGACCAAAGGGGACCTTAATCGCAGGTTGATCCAAAGCTTGAACGTCAATGACAGGAGGTTGATAGACCACAATTGCCCAGTTACTAGCATCCTCCAGGTCTGGTGCAATCTCCATTAGATCATTTTGGTTCACAGGTTCAGCCCCATCAATAAGAATGATAGGTGCAGGGGACACCTGTTGCTGCACATCAGAGCTTGGTTGAGCAGAACTTGGTTGAGCAGAGGCATTCAACACCATGGATTCTTGATCCTCAACAGCAGGTTCCGCAGCAGGCTCATCCCAGTTTCCCCAATTGTCCTCATGCACCTCATTATGTGCAGGTTCAGGCGGAGGTGGCGGCACATCGTTCCACCCCAGAGCTGGGAATGGAGGCAGAATAAAAGGTGGCATCTCCGGGAAGGGCACACCAGGCAGGGGATGAGGATTGCCATTGATGGGCATCCAGTCTTCATCTTGGGGCATCTGTTCAGCAAAATTGGCCCCAAGAATATACAGAGGCGCCGTCCAAGAGACCCTGGCACCACCCCAGGCTGCATAATCCATGAACACCACATCTCTGGGCACCAGAATATCTTCTGGAAAGGACGCAAAGACTAAAGTACGCACAAGGTATGGATCCTGACTAATCCAATGATGAAATTTCCCAAAGGTGTTGACCGCTTCCCGAATACCTTCTTCATTGCGAAGATCAAGCGGAATCCCCGAAAACATGAGCAGTCCCTGACGAAAACCCTGAACACCCCTAAAAGACTCGCCCTCATCGTGCTTCATAAAACGAACAAAACGATCCTTGCCAAGAGGTTGCGGTGGCATCTGAAGGAGCGAGAATCTGACTGCAGCATCCCGTAGCTCAAAAAGACCCACTGATCTAATCCAAGATTGAGCAGACCTCACCAAAACCCCATGAGCTTGCAGCCACTGAACAACTTCCTCTCTAGCAACACCAATCTGATCAGGAGGAGGGATGGGCATTACCTCAGCTAACATGAACTCCTCATGGCGGCACACAATTGGGATATGTGGCGTCACAAAGGTCCGAGGCAAACGAGCATCACCGCCGTCCACAATGTGATGGCCCGCCGGCACATACAGCAAGGGGTCGAGGGGGAAGTTGGCCATCAGAGAGGCACAACCCGGGCTGGAAGCAGACGGCGAGGACTCCGGCGGAGGAGGGGTCTCAGGCGGCGCAGTTGAAGGTGTTTTTTGACCAGGACTGATGGAACAGGGCGAAGGAGTTAATGCGGAAGTGCAAGAGGAGTCCAAGTTTGGTAAAAGCTGTGTCAGAGAGATATTCTCGGTAGGAGCTGAGCGATCCTCGGAAGTTGCAACATTACCGGGTTTCGGTTGCCAAAGCAAACCCAAGATCCGTGCAAACTTGTTGCAATCTTTTTTACCATGCCCACCCACAGACAAGAGGTACAACGCAGCTTGGACGTGCACGCCGCAACAAAATGGCCCTTTTGCAAGCATTTCTAACACGTTAAAATTTCGTCCACCATACCCGATACCAAGTTATCAAAATCTTCTTCTGCTTGCTGAGAGGAAGGAATAATAGAAGGCCCAGAAGATAACACCGGCTCAACTTGGACCGTGGCACGTGTAGATGACGGCCCAACATGGGATGGCACGTCCACATTCAAAGAGCCAGTATTTCCACCCGAGATAGACGGCGTCCAATCCGCGGCTAGAAGAAGATCCCTAACCGTGCCAAAAGATATGGAGGGGGTGGTCGACGTCCACCGGAGTTCAGCCGACGGCGGGGGATGGATGACCACCCTCTCATGCACAGAAAGCGTGTACCCCGCATCTTCAACAGTTGGAATGCAATTTTGTGTGGCCGGATAACGATAACCACGACAAGCAGGATAATTCTGGAACTTTGAAAATGAAAGCTTCTTGGCAGGGGCATGAGATGATCTTACCGAAGACTTTGGGGGTTTGGAGTGCATAGCCAACATGCCAAGGGCAGCTCGACGTTTGGAAGGACTAACAATGATCCACTCAGGATCACATTCCAACTTCCAAAGTTTGAACTCACGGCCCCAATTTGGGCCACCATTACCCCAAAGATGAAAGAAACATTTAAAATGATCACAAGAGAATGAACGGAGCTTGAGAATGATCATAGCCACAGCCTTGCAAGAAACTTGAAAACCAAAAACCTTATCCTTGATCGGAAGAACCATAAACTCAATGGCAGAACCTCCGATGGCCGCCTCAAGCACCGCTGCCACTGAATCCTCATTCAAACAAAAATCATGCCGGCCAAAAGAAATTACCATGGTGAAGAAGCCCGTGTCATCCATGGGGTGCACCGGAAAGCCCGTAGATTGAAACACCTTATCCGCAAAAACCAGACCCTTGGAGAAGTCCAAGCCAAGGGTGGATCCATCAACAGAACCCATGAAGATGGGTATTAGGACGTAGATCTCAGAGCGCCGGAGAGATCTAATGGTGAGGAAAGGAAATTTGGTGGCTAGGGGAGGAGATCACCGGAGGTGGTGGCGATCGCCGGGGTGGGGGTGGGAGCGCCCCTCATCACTTGGTCGTTGTAGAGGCGCGCACGTGTCGTAGTAGAGGCACGCACGTAGCATGTACACGTACGTATAGCGGCCAGGGTGCAAGAAAGAAAATACAGCCACGTACGTACATACGGGTAGGGTCTCGAACGCCTACTCGCGCATACGTATGGCCAGGGCTCGTGTACATGGCTGGGTCGGAACGGAGAAACTGCGTCGTCGTGTTCATGGGGAGCCAACCGGCTGGGTCGGAACGGAATGCGTCGTCGTGTTCATCGGGAGGGCTTGGACGGAACAGCCGATGGAAACGAGGCCTGGCATACCGCAGAACGGAGGAAACGGCCTTGTGTTCGACCGGCCATGTTCGAAACGGGATCCTGTTCATCGGGAGGGGTCCGGCGTACCGCAAAACGGAGGAAACGGACCTCCTACGGTTGAAATGGGGGTCCTATTGATCGGGAGGGGTGTGGCGTACCGCAAAACGGAGGAAGCGGACTTGTGTTGGAGCGCTACGGTCGAAACGAGGGTCCTGTTCATCGGGAGGGGTGTGGCGTACTGCAAAACAGGACTCCACGGGATACTGTTCATCTCCACCGTCGACCCCCTCCAGCCTCCACGGGGTACTGTTCATCCACCGTCGACCTTATCCAGCCTCCACCTGCGACTGTTCATCCATGGGCTCCTATTCATCCAGCCTCCACCGCGCGCTACTCCACCGGCTACTGTTCAACCAGCCCTCTCCACGGGCTCCTGTTCAACCACCCCTCCACGGGCTACTGTTCATCCAGCCCTCCACCGTCTACTGTTCATCCTGCCCTCCACGGGGTGGTCCTGTTCATCCTGCCCTCCACGGGGTCCTGTTCATCCAGCCCCAACCGGCTCGAACAATCGGGGTCCTATTAATCCAGAGGCAACGCCACAGGGTCCTGTTCATCCACCCCCACCGGGAACTGTTCATCCAAATCCCCCCAGCAACGCTCACTGTTCATCCAGAGGCAGCATCGGTCGGCTTCAGTTAATAGCAGTAGCGAAGGAATCGCTCGATCGGGTTCAGTTAACAGCCATCGATCAATCGCTCGGGTTCAGTAACGCGTAGCCTGCAGTGCAATCGCTCGGGTTCAGTTAGAGCCCAATGCCTCGCACCCACGCGCGTCGTGTACGAGAGAAACGCGCATCGCTCGGCCCCGACCACCCACCATAACTGGGAACACCCCGATATTTTCATCGCCCTCGCTTCTACCACGGTTTTTTCCATCATGGACGGCCCAAACAATGTCATGCAGCTGCGTCTCCGGCCCGCCCAGGAAGAAAAGCCCATTTCCTGTCATGATTTTTTGTCATAGAAGTAGGACCCCACCACATCTATGATGATACCGTGTTTTGTCACAATTATTGTCATAGAAGTGTCATAAGTATGACATAAAAGATTTTTGTTCGGCCCAAAATGTCACGAATGTGTCTTTTTTTGTAGTGTTACCTCATCAAGTTCTACTTTTCTCCCACTCACTTCTTTCGAGAGAAACTCCCTCTCTATAAAGGATCCATTCTTAGCAACAAATGTCTTGCCTTTGGATCTGTGATAGAAGGTGTACCCAACAGTCTCCTTTGGGTATCCTATGACGACACATTTCTCCTATTTGGGTTCGAGCTTATCAGGTTGAAGCTTCTTCACATAAGCATCGCAGCCCCAAGCTTTATGAAATGACAACTTTGGTTTCTTGCCAAACCATATTTCATAAGGTGTCGTCTCAACGGATTTAGATGGTGCCCTATTTAATGTGAATGCAGCCGTCTCTAAAGCATAACCCCAAAACGATAGCGGTAAATCGGTAAGAGACATCATAGATCGCACCATATCTAGTAAAGTACGATTACGACGTTCTGACACACCATTACGCTGTGGTGTTCCGGGTGGCGTGAGTTGCGAAACAATTCCGCATTGTTTCAAATGAAGACCAAACTCGTAACTCAAATATTCTCCTGCACGATCAGATCGTAGAAACTTTATTTTCTTGTTATGATGATTTTCCACTTCACTCTGAAATTCTTTGAAATTTTCAAATGTTTCAGACTTATGTTTCATTAACTAGATATACCCATATCTGCTCAAATAATCTGTGAAGGTGAGACAATAACGATACCCGCCGCGAGCCTCAATATTCATCGGACCACATACATCAGTATGTATGATTTCCAACAAATATGTTGATCGCTCCATTGTTCCGGAGAACGGTGTTTTAGTCATCTTGCCCATGAGGCATGGTTTGCAAATACCAAGTGATTCCAAAAGTCCATCAGTATGGTGTTTCTTCATGTGCTTTACACCAATATGACCCAAATGGCAGTGCCACAAATAGTTGCACTATCATTATCAACTCTGCATCTTTGGCTTCAACATATGAATATGTGTATCACTACTATCGAGATTCAACAAAAATAGACCACTTTTCAAGGGTGCATGACCATAAAAGATATTACTCATATAAATAGAACAATGATTATTCTCAGATTTAAATGAATAACCGTCTCGCATCAAACAAGATCCAGATATAATGTTCATGCTCAACGCTGGCACCAAATAACAATTATTTAGGTCTAAAACTAATCCCGAAGGTAGATGTAGAGGTAGCGTGCCGACGGCGATCACATCGACTTTGGAACCATTTCCCACACACATCGTCACCTCGTCCTTAGCCAATCTTCGCTTAATCCGTAGTCCCTGTTTCGAGTTGCAAATATTAGCAACAGAACCAGTATCAAATACCCAGGTGCTACTGCGAGCTTTAGTAAGGTACACATCAATAACATGTATATCACATATACCTTTGTTCACCTTGCCATCCTTCTTATCCGCCAAATACTTGGGGCAGTTCCGCTTCCAGTGACGAGTTCCTTTGCAGTAGAAGCACTCAGTCTCAGGCTTAGGTCCAGACTTGGGTTTCTTCTCCTGAGCAACAACTTGTTTGCCGTTCTTCTTGAAGTTCCCCTTCTTCTTCCCTTTACCCTTTTTCTTGAAACTGGTGGTCTTGTTGACCATCAACACTTGATGCTCCTTTTTGATTTCTACCTCCGCAGCCTTTAGCATTGCGAAGAGCTCGGGAATTGTCTTATCCATCCCTTGCATATTATAGTTCATGACAAAGCTCTTGTAGCTTGGTGGCAGTGATTGAAGAATTCTGTCAATGACACTATCATCCGGAAGATTAACTCCCAGTTGAATCAAGTGATTATTATACCCAGACATTTTGAGTATATGTTCATTGACAGAACTATTCTCCTCCATCTTACAGCTGTAGAACTTATTGGAGACCTCATATCTCTCAATCCGGGCATTTGCTTGAAATATTAACTTCAACTCCTGGAACATCTCATATGCTGCATGAAGTTCAAAACGTCGTTGAAGTCCCGGTTCTAAGCCATAAAGCATGGCACACTGAACTATCGAGTAGTCATCAGCCTTGCTCTGCCAGACGTTCATAACATCTGGTGTTGCTCCTGCAGCGGGTTTGGCACCTAGCGGTGCTTCCAGGACGTAATTCTTCTGTACAACAATGAGGATAATCCTCAAGTTACGGACCCAGTCCGTGTAATTACTACCATCATCTTTCAACTTAGATTTCTCAAGGAACGCATTAAAATTCAACGGAACAACAGCACGGGCCATCTATCTATAACAACATAGACAAGCAAAATACTATCAGGTACTAAGTTTATGATAAATTATAGTTCAATTAATCATATTACTTAAGAACTCCCACTTAGATAGACATCCCTCTAATCATCTAAGTGATCACGTGATCCAAATCAACTAAACCATGTCCAATCATCACGTGAAATGGAGTAGTTTTCAATGGTGAACATCACTATGTTGATCATATCTACTATATGATTCACGCTCGACCTTTCGGTCTCGGTGTTCCGGGGCCATATCTGCATATGCTAGGCTCGTCAAGTTTAACCCGAGTATTTCCGCGTGTGCAAAACTGGCTTGCCCCCGTTGTATGTGAACGTAGAGCTTATCACACCCGATCATCACGTGGTGTCTCGGCACGACGAACTTTGGCAACGGTGCATACTCAGGGAGAACACTTGTACCTTGAAATTTAGTGAGAGATCATCTTATAATGCTACCATCAATCAAAGCAGAATAAGATGCATAAATGATAAACATCACATGCAATCAATATAAGTGATATGATCTGGCCATCATCATCTTGTGCCTTTGATCTCCATCTCCAAAGCACCGTCATGATCACCATCATCACCGGCTTGAAACATTGATCTCTATCGAAGCATCGTTGACGTCTCGCCAACTATTGCTACTACGACTATCGCCACGGCTTAGTGATAAAGTAAAGCAATTACAGGGCGATTGCATTTCATACAATAAAGCGACAACCATATGGCTCCTGCCAATTGCCGATAACTCCGTTACAAAACATGATCATCTCATACAATAAAATATATCATCATGCCTTGACCATATCACATCACAACATGCCCTGCAAAAACAAGTTAGACGTCCTCTACTTTGTTGTTGCAAGTTTTACGTGGCTGCTACGGGCTGAGAAAGAACCGTTCTTACCTACGCATCAAAACCACAACGATATTTCGTCAAGTTAGTGCTGTTTTAACCTTCACAAGGACCGGGCGTAGCCACACTCGATTCAACTAAAGTTGGAGAAACTGACACCCGCCAGCCACCTGTGTATTAAGCACGTCGGTAGAACCAGTCTCGCGTAAGCGTACGCGTAATGTCGGTTTGGGACGCTTCATCCAACAATACCGCCGAATCAAAGTATGACATGCTGGTAAGCAGTATGACTAGTATCGCCCACAACTCACTTGTGTTCTACTCGTGCATATAACATCTACGCATAAACCTGGCTCGGATGCCACTGTTGGGGAACGTAGTAATTTCAAAAAAAATCCTACGCACACGCAAGATCATGGTGACGCATAGCAACGAGAGGGGAGAGTGTTGTCCACGTACCCTCGTAGACCGAAAGCGGAAGCGTTATGACAACGTGGTTGATGTAGTCGTACGTCTTCACGATCGACCGATCCTAGCACCGAAGGTACGACACCTCCGCGGACTGCACACGTTCAGCTCGGTGACGTCCCACGAACTCACGATCCAGTAGAGCTTCGAGGGAGAGTTCCGTCAGTACGACGGCGTGGTGACGGTGATGATGTTGCTACCGATGCAGGGCTTCGCCTAAGCACTGCTACGATATGACCGAGGTGGAATATGGTGGAGGGGGGCACCATGCACGGCTTGGAACAATCAACTTGTGTGTCCTAGGGTGCCCCCCCGCCCCCGTATATAAAGGAGCAAGGGGGGAGGTCGACCGGACTTGGTGCGCCCCAAGGAGAGGACGAATCCTCCTCCTAGTAGGAGTAGGATTCATCCTTTCCTAGTCCTACTAGGAAGGGGGAAGGGGGAAGGAAAGAGAGGGAGAGGGAGAGGGAAAGAGGGGCTGCGCCCCCCTCCCCTAGTCCAATTCGGACTCCCCATGGGAGGGGGCGCGCCACCTCCTGGGCTGCTGCCTTCTCTCTCCCCTAAAGCCCACTAAGGCCCAATACTTCCCCGGGGGGTTCCGGTAACCCCTCCGGCACTCCGGTTTTCTCCGAAATCACTCGGAACACTTCCGGTGTCCGAATATAGCCGTCCAATATATATCAATCTTTATGCCTCGACCATTTCGAGACTCCTCATCATGTCCGTGATCACATCCGGGACTCCGAACTATCTTCGGTACATCAAAACACATAAACTCATAATACTGATCGTCATCGAACGTCAAGCGTGCGGACCCTACGGGTTCGAGAACTATGTAGACATGACCGAGACATGTCTCCGGTCAATAACCAATAGCGGAACCTAGATGCTCATATTGGTTCCTACATATTCTACGAGGTATGTTGTTCCCTTTGTCATCGGTATGTTACTTGCCCGAGATTCGATCGTCAGTATCTCAATACCTAGCTCAATCTCATGACCGGCAAGTCTCTTTACTCGTTCCGTAATGCATCATCCCGCAACTAACTCATTAGTCACATTTCTTGCAAGGCTTATAGTGATGTGCATTACCGAGAGGGCCCAGAGATACCTCTCCGACAATCGGAGTGAAAAATCCTAGTCTCGATCTATGCCAACTCAACAAGTACCATCGAAGACACCTGTAGAGCACCTTTATAATCACCCAATTACATTGTGACGTTTGGTAGCACACAAAGTGTTCCTCCGGTAATCGGGAGTTGCATAATCTCATAGTTATAGGAACATGTATAAGTCATGGAGAAAGCAGTAGCAGTAAACTAAAATGATCAAGTGCTAAGATAACGGAATGGGTCAAGTCAATCACATCATTCTCCTATGATGTGATCCCGTTTATCAAATGACAACTCATGTCTATGGTTAGGAAACTTAACCATCTTTGATCAACGAGCTAGTCAAGTAGAGGCATACTAGTGACACTCTATTTATCTATGTAATCACACATGTATTATGTTTCCGGTTAATACAATTCTAGCATGAATAATAAACATTTATCATGAAATAAGGAAATAAATAATAACTTTATTATTGCCTCTAGGGCATATTTCCTTCAGCAGTCTCTTGGCGGCTCCAGTAACTGCAGAAAATTTGGCCGAATGCAACACTGAGGTGGCAAAGCTTCGCGAGTAGATGGCTAAAGTCCAAGAGGATATCAACACCGAAAACACTCGTATGGAGGAGATACAAGCTCACATCCTTAGGAAAACCGAGTGCCTGAAGGCGGAGGCATTACACCTCAATTTTTGTCATCACCATGCTATGAATCCACCGGGATCCCAAGGAATGTCACCTCGAACCAGGTCAGCATGTAGTGGATCGTGCACAAGCAAAAACCTGAAAGAACTCTCAACAAAAGAGACAATGCAAGTGGTAGGGTTAATACCCTCCAAGTCATCAATCGAATATCCAATTACATAAGCATAGCTATAAAGCACATGTTTAGGATGGTAAAAATCAACAAGGTCAACACTAACATGAGAATGATATTTATCATTAAGCTCAAGACTAGCATGGGAATGATACGTTTCATTTAGCATAGGACTAGCACGAGGAAAGTAACTGTGATCATCACAAATGAGAGTAATGCCACTAATAAGATGTGTATGATCATGTCCAAGCAAATAGTTTTGAAATCTACCTTAAGTGATGGCATCATGCAATGCAAGTTAGAAGCAAAGAAATCATAAGGGAGCATGTCATCAAGAGGATTGGGTAAACCTGACACATCACGCTCATGTATGGCAATAGGCCAATGAATCTCAGGTTCTTCATCTTCATCTACAACAGCTTCTTGTACTTCTTCAGGAGTAGTAGATGATGAGTCTTCAACTTGATCACTTGGGAATTGCAGCTCTTGATCATTTTGTTCCTTGTCTTATAGTTCATCTTCTTCAATTTGAGGTATCTCTTGCTCAAGGCACTTGCTATCTTGCTCAGCTAGATGTGACGGTATTGGAACCTCACATGTATCAAGGGGAATCCCAGAATTACTTAGCTCAAGCTGTGAAGAAATAGTACTGCCAGCATTGATGTTCTTCTCAATCTTCTTTACTTCTTCCACTAGCTCATTCCCACTCTTGATCTTCTTCATTTCCTCTAGTATAACCTTCCTAATAGGATCATCCTCGGCACTCCAAGTGAACTCGCGACTCAAAAGTGTGAGCTTGTCTATGTCTTCGAACTCACCTTGTCTGGGCACTTGTGTTGACGGTGTTGGTTGACCAAATGGAGGACCATTTAACTCCATTGGACACATCTCCCGGTGTTGAGGTACATGAATAGGAGCTGAATAAAACTGTTGTGGTGCATAGTTTTTGCTCTCCTCATTGTACCTAATTCCCTGTAATGGATAACTAGAGGCAAACGATGAGATCTCAGGGTTGTTGTTCCTATATGACATATTCTGGTTTTCAGGCCACCCATATGAGTAATTGTTTTGGTATGAGCTAGGCTGTGGGGCGAAGCTCATGCCATAACAATCGGGAGGCTGAGAGTAACCATGCTGACATTCAGCGGGTGAATGGCCCTGAAATCCACAAATATGGCATTTAGGAGCAACATAAGGATGACCTCTAGAATAAGGATCATAAGAGCTAGGCCTATCCTCAAAAACTACTTCTCGCTGCCGAGCTAAATCATCTAATCGATGGGAAATCTTACTTATCGGTTCTTGAATACTTTCCGTGTTGTTTGTAGTGTTGCTCGCATAAGCATGGTGATCTGAGTAGAATGCCATTTCCAAGAAGACAATTCAACCTACAAAATGAACAAGAAAAGAAAGAGAAGATAACTAGAACAGTGGTTAGGGGTAAGAGATATATCACAAATATATGGCACCAGATAAAACAGAAGCAAAACCTAGTCTATAGCCTAACACGGTCGCACGACGCTAGTCCCCGGCAACGACGCCAAAATGATCGATTTAAAGTACAGCGGGATATTTTGCCCGAACTGCGAGTGTCGTGTTCCCCACAGGGACTAGGCGACTATACTCGGCTAAATCTAGGTAACACAATATTAAGTGATGAAAATAGAAAATAAACCTAACACTAACAAGGATATCAACAAAAGAAACGACACAGAAAGAAAGGGGGATGAAGATTATCTTCACTTTATCTTTTCAGTATTTTTGTATTACTTGAGAATCTACAATACTAACACAAACAGGAGTCAATATCAATTAAAGCTACAAGACAAGGACACATTACTATCAAACATAAACAGAGGGAAGAAGCGAGAGTATATGACAAAATATAATTGTTTCAAATCAAACACACACACACATTTATATATCACAGGTACATAGCTAATACAGGGACTACAGAACACATAAAACCACACGTATGCGAACAGGATACTACACCATGGTTCAGGTTACACACGTGACAACAGAAACGAAATCTTACAAGCCACAAGATTAGTACCCACAGATCAACACAACAGTATTTAACAACTAAAAATTACCGGTAGAAATTAACTAGTACAGCGAGAAGAAATACACAGGGTGAACACACATATATGCTGACAGAACACTAATTACCAAAGCAACAAAATATTACATATTAGTTAGTTCCCAAAGCAACAAGAAATACACTATTCAGAACATATAATTTATGACATGATATTTAACAAGTACGAACTGAACAAACTAGTTGGTTGCAAACACTTATCAAAATCTGAAACTTACAAGTACTACACATCTCCTATTACAGAAAATTCAGGGAGAGAGATAAGCAGCAGCAAGATAGAAGAAGAAGAGAAGCAACAAGAGATTGAGGAAGGAGCAGTAGAAGGTTCGTGGGGGAAGGAGCAGTAGCAAAAGGTTCAGAGAAGAGGCAGGGAGCAGCAAGGTAGGCGAAGGGAGAAGGAAGTCACAAGAAGAAGCAGCAGCAACGTGGGGATGGAGAGAGGAGAAGGAGGAGGAGCAAGTGCGCAAGAAAAAGGCAGCAGCAGTGGGGCTTGGAGAAGAGGAGAAGCGGGACAAGGGAAGAAGAAGCAGCAGTATGGATGGGGAAGAAGATTAGGAGAAGCAGTGGAGAGATGAGCAGCAGCGGTAGGGGAGGAAGAGAGTGTTGGGAAACGTAGTAATTTCAAAAAAATTCCTACACACACGCAAGATCATGGTGATGCATAGCAACGAGAAGGGAGAGTGTTGTCCACGTACCCTCGTAGACCGTAAGTGGAAGCGTTATGACAACGCGATTGATGTAGTCGTACGTCTTCACGATCGACCGATCCTAGTACCGAAAGTATGGCACCTCCGCGATCTGCACACGTTCGGCTCGGTGACGTCCCAGGAACTCATGATCCAGCAGAGTGTCGAGGGAGAGCTTCGTCAGCACGACGGCGTGATGACGGTGATGATAAAGCTACCGACGCAGGGCTTCGCCTAAGCACTGCAACGATATGACCGAGGTGGATTATGGTGGAGGGGGGCACCGCACACGGCTAAGAGATCAATGATTAACTTGCGAGTCTCTGGGGCGCCCCCCCTCCCTCGTATATAAAGGAGTGGAGGAGGGGGAGAGGGCCGGCCTCCTAGGCGCGCCCAAGGGGGGAGTTCTACTCCCGGTGGGAGTAGGATTCCCCCTTCCCTAGTTGGAGTAGGAGAGGGAAGGAAGGGGGAGAAGAAGAGAAGGAAAGGGGGGCCGGCCCCCTCCCAATTCGGATTGGGCATGGGGGGGGGGCGCCCCCACCTTGGCCGCCTCCTCCTCCTTTCCACTATGGCCCATTAAGGCCCGTTGACTCCCCGGGGGGTTCCGGTAACCTCCCGGTACTCCGGTAAATGCCCGAACTCACCCGGAACCATTCCGATGTTCAAACATAGCTATCCAATATATCGATCTTTATGTCTCAACCATTTTGAGACTCCTCGTCATGTCCATGATCATATCCGAGACTCCGAACTACCTTCGGTACATCAAAACACATAAACTCATAATACCGATCGTCACCGAACGTTAAGCGTGCGGACCCTACGGGTTCGAGAACTATGTAGACATGACCGAGACACATCTCCGGTCAATAACCAATAGCGGAACCTGGATGTTCATATTGACTCCCACATATTCTACGAAGATCTTCATTGGTCAAACCGCATAACGATATACGTTGTTCCCTTTGTCATCGGTATGTTACTTGCCCGAGATTCGATCGTCGGTATCTCAATACCTAGTTCGATCTCGTTACCGGCAAGTCTCTTTACTCATTTCGTAATGCATCATCCCGCAACTAACTCATTAGTCACATTGCTAGTGATGTGCATTACCGAGAGGGCCCAGAGATACCTCTCTGACAATCGGAGTGACAAATCCCAATCTCGATCTATGCCAACTCAACAAGTACCATCGGAGACACCGGTAGAGCACCTTTATAATCACCCACTTACGTTGTGACGTTTGGTAGCACACAAAGTGTTCCTCCGGTATTCGGGAGTTGCATAATCTCATAGTCATAGGAACATGTATAAGTCATGAAGAAAGCAATAGCAACATACTAAACGATCAAGTGCTAAGCTAATGGAATGGGTCAAGTCAATCACATCATTCTCTAATGATGTGATCCCGTTAATCAAATGACAACTCATGTCTCTGGCTAGGAAACTTAACCATCTTTGATTCAACGAGCTAGTCAAGTAGAGGCATACTAGTGACACTCTATTTGTCTATGTATTCACACATGTACTAAGTTTCCGGTTAATACAATTCTAGCATGAATAATAAACATTTATCATGATATAAGGAAATATAAATAACAACTTTATTATTGCCTCTAGGGCATATTTCCTTCAGTCTCCCACTTGCACTGGAGTCAATAATCTAGTTCACATCGCTATGTGATTTAACACCAATAGTTCACATCACCATGTGATTAACACCCATAGTTCACATCGCCATGTGACCAACATTCAAAGTGTTTACCAGAGTCAGTAATCTAGTTCACATTGCCATGTGATTAACACCCAAAGAGTACTAAGGTGTGATCATGTTTTGCTTGTGAGAGAAGTTTAGTCAACGGGTCTGCCAAATTCAGATCCGTATGTATTTTGCAAATTTCTATGTCTCCAGTGCTCTCCATGGAGCTACTTTAGCTAATTGCTCCCACTTTCAATATGTATCCGGATTGTGACTTAGAGACATCCAGATCGGTGTCAAAGCTTGCATTGACGTAACTCTTTACGACGAACTCTTTATCACCTCCATAACCGAGAAATATTTCCTTAGTCCTCTAAGGATAATTTTGACCGCTATCTAGTGATCTACTCCTAGATCAAAATTGTACTCCATTGCCAAACACAGGGCAGGGTATACAATAGGTCTCATACACAGCATGGCATACTTTATAGAACCTATGGCTGAGGCATAGGGAATGACTTTCATTCTCTCTCTATCTTCTGCCGTGGTCGGGCTTTGAGTCTTACTCAACTTCACACCTTGCAATACAGGAAAGAACTCTTTCTTTGTCTGTTCCATTTTGAACTACTTCAAAAACTTCTGAAGGTACGTACTCATTGAAAAAACTTATCAAGCGTCTTGATCTATCTCTATAGATCTTGATGCTCAATATGTAAGCAGCTTCACCGAGGTCTTTCTTTGAAAAACTCCCTTCAAACACTCCTTTATGCTTTCCCGAAAATTCTACATCATTTCTGATCGACAATATGTTATTCACATATACTTATCAGAAAGGCCGTAGTGCTCCCACTCACTTTCTTGTAAATACAGGCTTCACTGCAAGTCTGTATAAAACTATATGCTTTAATCAACTTATCAAAGCGTATATTCCAACTCCGAGATGCTTGCACCAGTCCATAGATGGATCGTTGGAGCTTGCATATTTTGTTAGCACCTTTAGGATCGACAAAACCTTCTGGTTGCATCATATACAACTCTTCTTTAAGAAATCCATTAAGGAATGTAGTTTTGACATCCATTTGCCAGTTTTCATAAAATGTGGTAATTTGCCAACATGATTCGGACAGACTTAAGCATCACTACGAGTGAGAAAATCTCATCATAGTCAACACCCCTAACTTTGTCAAAAACCTTTTTCGACAAGTCTAGCTTTGTAGATATTAACACTACTATCAGCGTCCGTCTTCCTCTTGAAGATCCAGTTATTCTTCATGGCTCACCGATCGTCGGGTAAGTCAATCAAAGTCCATACTTTGTTCTCATACATGGATCCCATCTCAGATTTCATGGCCTCAAACCATTTCGCGGAATCTGGGCTCATCATCGCTTCCTCATAGTTCGCAGGTTCGTCATAGTCTAGTAACATGACTCCCAGAATAGGATTACCGTACCACTCTGGTGCGGAACATATTCTGTTTGACCTACGAGGTTCGGTAGTAACTTGATCTGAAGTTTCATGATCATCATCATTAACTTCCTCACTAATTGGTGTAGGCATCACTTGAACTGATTTCTGTGATGAAATACTTTCCAATTTGGGAGAAGGTACAATTACCTTATCAAGTTCTACGTTCCTCCCACTCACTTCTTTCGAGAGAAACTTCTTCTCTAGAAAGGATTCATTCTTAGCAACGAATATCTTGCCTTCGGATCTGTGATAGAAGGTGTACCCAACAGTTTCCTTTGGGTATCCTATGAAGACGCATTTCTACGATTTGGGTTCGAGCTTCTCAGGTTTAAACTATTTCACGTAAGCATCGCAGCCCCAAACTTTAAGAAACGACAACTTGGGTTTCTTGCCAAACCACAGTTCATAAGTTGTCGTCTCAACGGATTTAGATGGTGCCCTATTTAACATGAATGCAGCCGTCTCTAAAGCATAATCGCAAAACGATAGCGGTAAATCAGTAAGAGACATCATAGATCGCACCATATCTAGTAAAGTACGATTACGATGCTCGGACACACCATTATGCTGTGGTGTTCCGGGTGGCGTGAGTTGCGAAACTATTCCGCATTGTTTCAAATGAAGACCAAACTCGTAACTCAAATATTCTCCTCCACGATCAGATCTTAGAAACTTTATTTTCTTGTTACGATGATTTTCCACTTCACTCTGAAATTCTTTGAACTTTTCAAATGTTTCAGACTTATGTTTCATGAAGTAGATATACCCATATCTGCTCAAATCATCTATGAAGGTGAGAAAATAACGATACCCGCCGCGAGCCTCAATATTCATCGGACCACATACATCAGTATGTATGATTTCCAACAAATCTGTTGCTCGCTCCATTGTTCCGGAGAACGGAGTTTTAGTCATCTTGCCCATGAGGCATGGTTTGCAAATACCAAGTGATTCCAAAATTCCATCAATATGGTGTTTCTTCATGCGCTTTACACCAATATGACCCAAATGGCAGTGCCACAAATAGTTGCACTATCATTATCAGATCTACATCTTTGGCTTCAACATATGAATATGTGTATCACTACTATCGAGATTCAAAAAAAATAGACCACTTTTCAAGGGTGCATGACCATAAAAGATATTACTCATATAAATAGAACAATGATTATTCTCAGATTTAAATGAATAACCGTCTCGCATCAAACAAGATCCAGATATAATGTTCATGCTCAAAGCTGGCACCAAATAACAATTATTTAGGTCTAAAACTAATCCCGAAGGTAGATGTAGAGGTAGCGTGCCGACGGCGATCACATCGACTTTGGAACCATTTCCCACGCGCATCGTCACCTCGTCCTTAGCCAATCTTCGCTTAATCCGTAGTCCCTGTTTCGAGTTGCAAATATTAGCAACAGAACCAGTATCAAATACCCAGGTGCTACTGCGAGCTTTAATAAGGTACACATCAATAACATGTATATCACATATACCTTTGTTCACCTTGCCATCCTTCTTATCCACCAAATACTTGAGGCAGTTCCGCTTCCAGTGACCAGTTCCTTTGCAGTAGAAGCACTCAGTCTCAGGCTTAGGTCCAGACTTGGGTTTCTTCTCCTGAGCAGCAACTTGTTTGCCGTTCTTCTTGAAGTTCCCCTTCTTCCCTTTACCCTTTTTCTTGAAACTAGTGGTCTTGTTGACCATCAACACTTGATGCTCCTTCTTGATTTCTACCTCTGCAGCCTTTAGCATTGCGAAGAGCTCAGGAATTGTCTTATCCATCCCTTGCATGTTATCGTTCATCACGAAGCTCTTATAGCTTGGTGGCAGTGATTGAAGAATTCTGTCAATGACACTATCATCAGGAAGATTAACTCCCAGTTGAATAAAGCGATTGTAGTACTCAGGCATTCTGAGCACATGCTTACTGGTTGAGCTATTCCCCTGCATCTTGTAGGCAAAATACTTGTCAGAGGTCTCATACCTCTCGACTCGGGCATGAGTCTGAAATACCAATTTCAGCTCCTGGAACATCTCATATGCTCCATGACATTTCAAAACACTTTTGAAGTCCCGGTTCTAAGCCGTAAAGCATGGTGCACTAAACTATCAAGTAGTCATCATACCGAGCTTTGCTAAACATCCATAACGTCTACATCTACTCCTGCAATACGTCCGTCACCTAGCGGTGCATCAAGGACATAATTCTTCAGTGCAACAATGAGGATAATCCTCAGATCACGGATCTAATCCGCATCATTGCTACTAACATCTTTCAACTTATTTTTCTCTAGGAACATATCAAAAAATAAACGGGGAAGCTATGCGCGAGCTATTGATCTAGAACATAATTTGCAAATACTATCAGGACTAAGTTCATATAAATTAAAGTTCAATTAATCATATTATTTAAGAACTCCCACTTAGATAGACATCCCTCTAGTCATCTAAATGATCACGTGATCCAAATCAACTAAACCATGTCCGATCATCACGTGAGATGGAGTAGTTTTCAATGGTGAACATCACTATGTTGATCATATCTACTATATGATTCACGCTCGGCCTTTCGGTCTCCAGTGTTCCGAGGCCATATCTGCATATGCTAGGCTCGTCAAGTTTAACCCGAGTATTCTACGTGTGCAAAACTGTCTTGCACCCGTTGTATGTGAACTTAGAGCTTATCACACCCGATCATCACGTGGTGTCTCAGCATGAAGAACTGTCGAACGGTGCATACTCAGGGAGAACACTTATACCTTGAAATTTTTGTAAGGGATCATCTTATAAAGCTACCGCCGAACCAAGCAAAAAAAAAGATGTATAAAAGATAAACATCACATGCAATCAATATAAGTGATATGATATGGCCATCATCGTCTTGTGCCTTTGATCTCCATCTCCAAAGCACCATCATGATCACCATCGTCACCGGCATGACACCTTGATCTCCATCGTAGCATCGTTGTCGTCTCGCCAACTATTGATTCTACGACTGTTGCTACCGCTTAGTGATAAAGTAAAGCAATTACATGGCCATTGCATTTCATACAATAAAGCGCCAACCATATGGCTCCTGCCAGTTGCCGATAACTCTGTTACAAAACATGATCATCTCATACAATAAAATTGAGCATCATGTCTTGAGCATATCACATCACAACATGCCCTGCAAAAACAAGTTAGACGTCCTCTACTTTGTTGTTGCAAGTTTTACGTGGCTGCTACGGGCTGAGCAAGAACCGTTCTTACCTACGCCTCAAAACCACAACGATTTTTCGTCAAGTATGTGTTGTTTTAACCTTCAACAAGGACCGGGCATAGCCACACTCGATTCAACTAAAGCTGGAGAAACTGACACCCGCCAGCCACGTATGTACGAAGCACGTCGGTAGAACCAGCCTCGCGTAAGCGTACGCGTAATGTCAGTCCGAGCCACTTCATCCAACAATACCGCCGAATCAAAGTATGACATGCTGGTAAGCAGTATGACTATTATCTCCCACAACTCACTTGTCTTCTACTCGTGCATATAACATCTACGCACAAACCTGGCTCTGATACCACTGTTGGGAAACGTAGTAATTTCAAAAAAAATCCTACGCACACGCAAGATCATGGTGATGCATAGAAACGAGAGGGGAGAGTGTTGTCCACGTACCCTCGTAGACCGTTAGCGGAAGCGTTATGACAACGCGGTTGATGTAGTCGTACGTCTTCACGATCGACCGATCCTAGTACCGAAAGTACGGGACCTCCGCGATCTGCACACGTCCGGCTCGGTGACGTCCCACGAACTCATGATCCAGCAGGGTGTCGAGGGAGAGCTTGGTCAGCACGACGGAGTGATGATGGTGATGATGAAGCTACCGGCGCAGGGCTTCGCCTAAGCACTGCAATGATATGACCGAGGTGGATTATGGTGGAGGGGGGCACCGCACACGGCTAAGAGATCAATGATCAACTTGTGTGTCTCTGGGGTGTCCCCCTCCCCTGTATATAAACCTGTATATAAAGGAGTGGAGGAGGGGGAGAGGGCCGGCCTCCTAGGCGCGCCCAAGAGGGGAGTCCTACTCCCGGTGGGAGTAGGATTCCCCCTTCCCTAGTTGGAGTAGGAGAGGGAAGGAAGGGGGAGAAGAAGAGAAGGAATGGGGGGCCGGCCCCCCTCCCAATTCGGAATGGGCTTGGGGGGGGGGGGCGCCCCCACCTTGGCTGCCTCCTCCTCCTTTCCACTATGGCCCATTAAGGCCCATTGACTCCCCGGGGGGGGGGGTCCCGGTAACCTCCCGGTAGTCCGGTAAATGCCCGAACTCACCCGAAACCACTCCGATGTTCAAACATAGCCATCCAATATATCGTTCTTTATGTCTCAACCATTTCGAGACTCCTCGTCATGTCCGTGATCATATCCGGGACTCCGAAATACCTTCGGTACATCAAAACACATAAACTCATAATACCGATCGTCACTGAACGTTAAGCGTGCGGACCCTACGGGTTCGAGAACTATGTAGACATGACCGAGACACGTCTCCGGTCAATAACCAATAGCGGAACCTGGATGTTCATATTGGCTCCCACATATTCTACAAAGATCTTTATCGGTCAAACCGCATAACGATATACGTTGTTCCCTTTGTCATCGGTATGTCACTTGCCCGAGATTCGATCATCGGTATCTCAATACCTAGTTCAATCTCGTTACCGGCAAGTCTCTTTACTCGTTACGTAATGCATCACCCCGCAACTAACTCATTAGTCACATTTCTTGCAAGGCTTATAGTGATGTGCATTACCGAGAGGGCCCAGAGATACCTCTCCGACAATCGGAGTGACAAATCCCAATCTCGATCTATGCCAACTCAACAAGTACCATCGGAGAAACCTGTAGAGCACCTTTATAATCACCCAGTTATGTTGTGAGGTTTGGTAGCACACAAAGTGTTCCTCCGGTATTCGGAAGTTGCATAATCTCATAGTCATAGGATCATGTATAAGTCATGAAGAAAGCAATAGCAACATACTAAACGATCAAGTGCTAAGCTAACGGAATGGGTCAAGTCAATCACATCATTCTCTAATTATGTGATCCCGTTAATCAAATGACAACTCATGTCTATGGCTAGGAAACTTAACCATCTTTGATTCAACGAGCTAGTCAAGTAGAGGCATACTAGTGACACTCTGTTTGTCTATGTATTCACACATGTACTAAGTTTCCGGTTAATACAATTCTAGCATGAATAATAAACATTTATCATGATATAAGGAAATATAAATAACAACTTTATTATTGCCTCTAGGGCATATTTCCTTCAGAGAGAAGGTGTAGCAGTAGGTGAGGGAGATTCAGAGCAGCAACAAGGCGATGGAGAGAGGGAGTAGTAGCAGCAGGAGGTTGAGCGGAAGAAAAAGCAGGGCGAGGCAGGGTAGCGCGGGCTGGAGGGAGGCGCTGGATGTGGTGGTGTTGTGGCGGCGGCGCGGTGGTGTTGGAGGTGGTGATGCGGCGGCTGGTAGAGAGGGCGCGGTGGATGGCTGGAAGGTGCACCGCCACGCCGGCCTGGCCGTGGCGGCGACCGGTGGTGGAGAAGGAGATGGGGGAAGGAGAGGTGTTGCCAGGCCCAAAGGGGATCGAAGGAGACGGCTAGGGATTTGACCCCTCTCGATCAGATCTACATTCTTCTTGTTTAGCCCTCCTTGTTTTCTTCTTTCTTCCCAAGTTGGTCCCCTCCCTTCTCTAGTTTGGCCCTCGGTTTCTTCTTTCCTTCATGCTCAGGTCCCCCTTCTTTCTCTCATGTCCTTGTCTTGTATTCTTCGCCTCTTAGTCAGAGGTTTATAGTGCCTTTGCACACTTTTCTGCAGAAGAAACAACTGACGATTAAATGATCTTTTATATGATTTTCATCCAAATATATCACAGTTCATAGTAAGAATGGATGAACATATCAATAAATGGTGTATATATGTGCCAAAATTATGTATATGAAATGTGCTTATCACTCCTATAACCAGCAATGGCTTCGCTCTACCCCTCACTCGAGTCGTAGCAGGAGTCGACACGCTGAATCCCCAACAGTTTCCAGCAGTGCACGCCAACAACGGGAGCAGCAGCAGCAGAACCCGCCTCGGCCAGCCGTTTCGAATGCACATGCAATTGTCGATGCGGCTTGCGCTATGCGGGAAGCAGGAGCAGGGAATGCAGGAGTTGCACATACTCAGCCTGTAGTGCAAACCCCACCCATCACGGCCCAGCCGACCTCACGGGGCACCGGTCTAACCAACATGACTATTGGGATACCGTGCTTAGCGCCGGCCTTGCGCAATGAGCACATGCCAAATGATTTGAAAGGACCTCGCAAGGTCCCCAATTACACAACAGATCTAGAGCCGACTACGTGGATTGAAAGCTATGAGTTAGCCATGGATATGTTTGACGTCAGTGATGCGGTCTGTGCCAAATATGTGACCATGATGTTGGAAGGGCCGACGCGCACGTGGACTGAAGAATTTGCCCCCTAACTCCATCAACACTTGGGAAGAGCTGAAGGAACGTTTCATTCAAAACTTCCAGGGAACCTGCAAGCACCCATGATGATTTTTGACTTGGAGCATTGCATCCAACGTGATGATGAGTCAGCCCATCACCGGTCTCGCCGGGTTGCAAAGATTATTCACTCGTCCGACAGCATCTCGGCTGCCCAGACCGTTTTGATCTTAGAAAAAAACTGTCACTTTCAACCTCTTGTTCAGAAGCTTGGTCATCTCAAGCGAAAGGTAAAGTACATGGGTGATCTCATGGATGTTTTAAGTCGGTATGCCAAGTCTGATAACATGAAGGATCCAACCTCGGATGACGAGAAATCTGGCAAGAGTCAGAAAAACACGAGCAAGGGCCAGCAGAAAAATGGGGACAATGGTGGTCAAGGGCACAATGGTAACCATAGCAACAAGGGCAGGAATACTGACGGAGGTTTAGATTTTGTCGCTAACACAAATATTAGCTTCAAAAACCAGCGTCAGAACATCAGTTCTAGGAGACCTTATAATGGGAACCGACCTCGTAACTACGAGGAAGCCCTCAAAGCCCTGTGTCCCAAACAAAGTTTTGATGGAAAGCCAGCGAATCATTCCTGGGAAAACCATTTCATCATGCAGGAGTTCAGAAACAAAGCTTATCAGCATCATCGTGGTGGCGGCAATGGTGGACATCCAGGAAACTTTGGAGTCGGCGGGTGCGGAGCCGGCTTCCAAGGTGCCGGCTCACAGGGACACTTCCGCAATGCCGGCTTCTAGGGGTCAGGCACCCACGGCTCTGGTTTTCAAGGGCACTAGTGCAGTGATGACTGATGTGTTGGGGGAACGTAGCATGTAATTTCAAAATTTTCCTACGCTCATGCAAGATCTATCTAGGAGATGCATAGCAACGAGAGGAGGAGAGCATCTTCATACCCTTGAAGATCGCAAAGTGGAAGCGTTTATCAACGCGGTTGATGTAGTCGTACACCTTCACGATCCGTCCCGATTAAGTACCGAACGTACGACACCTCCGCGTTCAGCACACGTTCAGCTTGATGACGTCCTTGCCTTCTTGAGCCAGCAAGACGGGCGAAGTAGTAGATGAGTTCCGGCAGCACGACGGCGTGGTGACGGTGTTGGTGAAGAACAATCTCCGCAGGGCTTCGTCTAAGCACTACGAAAACTATGACGGAGGATAAACTAGAGGGGACGGGGTTGCCGGCACACGGCTTGGTGTTTCTTGATGTGTCTTGGGTGCTAGCCCTGCCCCTCTATTTATATGTTGAGCCCTGGGGTCGAAACTTGGAGTAAAAGCCTCCTCAAAGCCGGTTTTGCCCGAAAGGCAAGAGTCCTACTCGGACTCCAGGGCTAGACGCCAGGGTTCCTGGCGTCTAGCCTCTAGTCTCCGCAAAACATCCTTTTGCACTTTCCAAAAGCCTCGTAGGTTTTCCCCTTTGGCCTAAATAAAGTGTTCTCGTACCCAAACATTTCGGGAGACATCCGGAACCCCTTCCGGTGAATTCCGGAACCCTTCCGGAGATCAAACACTACTATCCCATATATCAATCTTTACCTCTGGACCATTCCGGAGCTCCTCGTCATGTCCATGATCTCATCAGGGACTCCGAACAACATTCGGTTACCAACATACATAACTCATATAATATTATATCGTCAACGAACGTTAAGTGTGTGGACCCTACGGGTTCGAGAACTATGTAGACATGACCGAGACACCTCTCTGGTCAATAACCAATAGCGAAACCTGGATGGCCATATTGGTTCCTACATATTCTACGCAGATCTTTATCGGTCGAACCTTATGACAACATACGTTATGCCCTTTGTCATCGGTATGTTACTTGCCCGAGATTCGATCGTCGGTATCCTCATACCTAGTTCAATCTCGTTACCGACAAGTCTCTTTACTCGTTCCGTAATGCACCATCCCGTAACTAACTCATTAGTCACATTGCTTGCAAGGCTTATAGGGATGTGTATTACCAAGAGGGCCCAGAGATACCTCTCCGATACTCGGAGTGACAAATCCCAATCTTGATCTATGCCAAGCCAACAAACACCTTCGGAGACACCTGTAGAGCATCTTTATAATCACCCAGTTACATTGTGACGTTTGATATCACACAAGGTGTTCCTCCGGTATTAGGGAGTTGCATAATCTCATAGTTAGAGGAATATGTGTAAGTCATGAAGAAAGCAATAGCAATAAAACTTAATCGATCATTATGCTAAGCTAACAGATGGGTCTTGTCCATCACATCATTCTCCTAATGATGTGATCCTGTTTATCAAATGACAACACATGTCTATGGCTAGGAAACTTAACCATCTTTGATTAACGAGCTAGTCTAGTAGACGCTTACTAGGGACACAGTGTTTTGTCTATGTATCCATACATGTATCAAGTTTCCGGTTAATACAATTCTAGCATGAGTAAGAAACATTTATCATGATATAAGGAAATAAAATAATAACATTATTATTGCCTCTAGGGCATATTTCCTTCAGTCTCCCACTTGCACTAGAGTCAATAATCTAGTTCACATCGCCATGTGATTTAACACGAATAGTTCACATCTTTATGTGATTAACACCCATAGTTCACATCGCCATATTACCAATACTCAAAGGGTTTACTAGAGTCAATAATCTAGTTCACATCGCTATGTGATTAACACCCAAGAGTAATAAGGTGTGATCATGTTTTGCTTGTAAGAGAAGTTTTAGTCTACGGGTCTGCCACATTCAGATCCGTATGTATTTTGCAGATTTCTATGTCTACAATGCTCTGCACGGAGCTACTCTAGCTAATTGCTCCCACTTTAGATATGTATCTAGATCGAGACTTAGAGTCATCCAGATCGGTGTCAAAGCTTACATCGACGTAACTCTTTATGACGAACTCTTTATCACCTCCATAACCGAGGAATATTTCCTTAGTGCTTTAAGGATAATTTTGACCGCTGTCCAGTGATCTACTCCTGGATCACTATTGTACCCCCTTGCCAAACTCATGGCAAGGTACACAATAGGTCTGGTATACAACATGGCACACTTTATAGAACCTATGGCTGAGGCATAGAGAATGACTTTCATTCTTTCTCTATCTTCTGCCATGGTCGGGTTTTTAGTCTTACTCAATATCATACCTTACAATTCAGGCAAGGACTCCTTCTTTGACTGATCCATTTTGAAATCCTTTCAAAATCTTGTCAAGGTATGTACTCATCGAAAGTCTTATCAAGCGTCTTGACCTATCTCTAAAGATCTTGATGCCCAATATGTAAGCAGCTTCACCGAGGTCTTTCTTTTGAAAAACTCCTTTCAAATACTCCTTTATGCTTTCCAGAAAATTCTACATCATTTCCGATCAACAATATGTCATTCACATATATTTATCAAAAAGGCTGTAGTGCTCACACTCACTTTCTTGTAAATACAGGCTTCACCGCAAGTCCGTATAAAACTATATACTTTGATCAACTCATCAAAGCGTATATTCCAACTCCGAGATGCTTGCACTAGTCCATAGATGGATCGTTGGAGCTTGCACATTTTGTTAGCACCTTTAGGATTGACAAAACCTTCTGGTTGCATCACATACAACTCTTCTTTAATAAATCCATTAAGGAATGTAGTGTGCCAAATTTCATAAAATGGGCAATTGCTAACATGATTCGGAAAGACTTAAGCATCGATACGAGTGAGAAAATCTCATCGTAGTCAACACCTTGAACATGTTGAAAACCTTTAGCGACAATTCGAGCTTTGTAGATAGTAACACTACTATCAGCGTCCGTCTTCCTCTCGAAGATGCATTTATTTTCTCAATGGCTCACCGATCATCGGGTAGGTCAATCAAAGTTTATACTTTGTTCTCATGTATGGATCCTATCTCAGATTTCATGGCCTCAAGCCATTTATCGGAATGTGGGCTCATCATCGCTTCCACATAGTTCGTAGGTTCGTCATGGTCTAGTAACATTACTTCCAGAACAGGATTACCGTAGTGCGGAACATACTCTGGTTGACCTACGAGGTTTGGTAGTAACTTGATCTAAAGTTTCATGATCATCATCATTAACTTCCTCACTAGTTGGTGTAGGCATCACTGGAACTGATTTCTGTGATGAACTACTTTCCAATTCGAGAGAAGGTACAATTACCTCATCAAGTTCTACTTTCCTCCCACTCACTTCTTTCGAGAGAAACTCCTCTAGAAAGGATCCATTCTTAGCAACAAAGAATTTTGCCTTCGGATCTGTGATAGAAGGTGTACCCAACAATTTCTTTTGGGTATCCTATGAAAACGCACTTCTCCAAGCTGGGTTCGAGCTTATCAGGCTGAAGCTTATTCACATAAGAATCACAACCCCAAAATTTAAGAAACGACAGATTAGGTTTCTTGCCAAACCACGATTCATACGGTGTCGTCTGAACGGATTTATATGGTGCCCTATTTAATGTGAATGCAGCTGTCTCTAATGCATTACCCCAAAACTATAGTGGTAAATTTTTAAGAGACATCATAGATCGCACCATATCTAATAAAGTACGGTTACGACGTTCGGACACACCATTATGCTGTGGTGTTCCAGGTGGCGTGAGTTGTGGAACTATTCCACATTGTTTTAAAATGAAGGCCAAACTCGTAACTCAAATATTCGCCTCCGTGATCAGATCGGACCGCATACATTGGTATGTATTATTTCCAATAAGTCATTGGCTCGCTCCATTGTTCCGGAGAACGGAGTTTTAGTCATCTTGCCCATCATGCATGGTTCGCAAGTATCAAATGATTTATAATCAAGTGATTCCAAAAATACATCCATATGGAGTTTCTTCATGCGCCTTACACCAATATGACCTAAACGGCAGTGCCACAAATATGTTGCACTATCATTATCAACTTTGCATCTTTTGGCATGAATATTATGAATATGTGTATCACACGATCAAGATTCAATAAACCATTCACATTTGGTGTATGACCATTGAAGGTTTTATTCATGTAAACAGAATAACAATTATTCTCTAACTTAAATGAATAACCGTATTGCAATAAACATGATCTAATCATATTCATGCTCAACGCAAACACCAAATAACATTTATTTAAGTTCAACACTAATCCCAAAGGTAGAGGGAGTGTGCGATGGTGATCATATAAACCTTGGAGTCACTTCCAACACACATCGTCACTTTGCCCATAACTAGTCTCTGTTCATTCTGCAACTCCTGTTTTTAGTTACTAATCATAGCAACTGAACCGGTATCAAATACCCAGGGGTTACTATGAACACTAGTAAAATACACATCAATAACATGTATATCACATATACCTTTGTTCACTTTGCCATCCTTCTTATCCGCCAAGTTTTTGGGGTAGTTCCGCTTCTACTGACCATTTCCTTTGTAGTAGAAGCACTCAGTTTCAGGCTTGGGTTCAGCTTTGGGCTTCTTCACGGGAGTGGGAGCTTGCTTGCCATTCTTCTTGAAGTTCCCTTTCCTTCCCTTTGCCCTTTTTCTTGAAACTAGTGGTCTTGTTAACCATCAACACTTGATGCTCTTTATTGATTTCTAACTTTGCCGATTACAACATTGCAAAGAGCTCGGGAATCATTTCGTCATCCCTTGCATATTATAGTTCATCACGAAGTTCCAGTAACTTGGTGATAGTGACTAGAGAACTCTGTCAATCACTATCTTATCTGGAAGACTAACTCCCACTTGATTTAAGCGATTGTAGTACTCAGACATTCGGAGCACATGCTCACTCGTTGAGCTATTCTCCTCCATCTTGTAGGCAAAGTACTTGTCAGAGGTCTCATACCTCTCGACACGGGCATAAGTCTGAAATACTAATTTCAGCTCTTGGAACATCTTATATGCTCCGTGGCATTCAAAACATTTTTGAAGTCTCGGTTCTAAGCCGTAAAGTATGGTGCACTAAACTATTAAGTAGTCATCATACCGAGATTTATCAAACATTCATAATGTCTGCATCTGCTCCTGCAATAGGTCTATCACCTAGCGGTGCATCAAGGACATAATTCTTCTGTGCAGCAATGAGAATAATCCTCAGACCACGGACCAAGTCCGCATCATTGCTACTATCATCTTTCAACTTATTTTTCTCTAGGAACAAATAAAAAATAAACGGGGAGCTACATCGCGAGCTATTGATCTACAACATAATTTGCAAATACTATCAAGACTAAGTTCATGATAAATTAAAGTTCAATTAATCATATTACTTAAGAACTCCCACTTAGATAGACATCCCTCGAGTCATCTAAATGATCATGTGATCCATATCAACTAAACCATGTCCGATCATCACGTGAGATGGAGTAGTTTTCAATGGTGAACATCTCTGTGTTGATCATATCTACTATATGATTCATGTTCGATCTTTCGGTCTCAGTGTTCCGATGCCATATCTGCATATGCTAGGCTCGTCAAGTTTAACCCGAGTATTCCGCTTGTGCAAAACTGTCTTGTACCCGTTGTGTCGTGGAATTGTCACGACAGATGTTCTTCGTGTCAGGACTTAGTCATGAGGCCAACGCATCTATGTAGTAGCTTGAAGGGGTTGGTCGGAATCGAGAGACACAAGGTTTTACCCAGGTTCGGCCCCTCATGGTGGAGTCAAAAGCCTATATCCTGCTTCATTGATATTGATCATGGTGCTCATTATTACAAGGGTGCTTTATCTCGAGAGCTATAGACTTGTCTGTCTAACCCTAACTTGTGAAAACTTGTCCCTCTTGGGGAGCCATGCCCCTCCTTATATAAGTTGAAGGGGCCGGCTTACATGTAGAGTCCTAGTAGGATTAGGATTACTCTATTACAAGTGGAGTCCTAGTCTTGCTTCCTTTGTAGGAGAATATTCCTTATGCCTTCATCTTAAGCCGGCCCACCATAACACAAGCCGGTCTTCCATGAACCGCCTTCTGGGCCTCCGGGTCTTGTCGCTCCTCTGACCCGCCTGTCGGGTCGTCAATGAGTCACCTGGCCCAGCCGGGTCATCAGTGAGTGGAGAGATCTGGGCGGGTCACTTCATGAGTCGCCAAGTCAGGGCGGGTCACCAGTGAGTCGCCAAGTCCGGCCGGGTTATACCGCAGGGTAAATCCCCGACATTAGCCCCGGTTTAATTTGGATTTATCCATGTTAAACTGATCCTGCAAAATAAATACAAGAACAAATTTGACAGGTTGTGCTCCGGGTTAAAAATTCTTGTAAGCCGGTACCTGATAATCCTTAAGTTCTTGTCATTTCCTACTTCTGGACAGTCTGGGTCAATTGACCAGCTTCATAATCAATTTGTTGACATTGGCTTCTCACAGAAATATTATGAAGAATAATTCATTTGATTCAGCTCCTAATGCTTAACAAAAACATTGGTCTTGAAATACTCATCTGATTTTCAGCCGTCTTGAAGATGAAAACTTGCCGGTTTATCATTGCCAAAATTACCGACTTGTAAATATTGATGTTACCGGGTCATAATTGTTGCTAACATCAAGCTTGAAAACATACCTCCCTTATACATATCACTTGTAGCCCCCAAGTCTTAAGAAGGGAGCATAGTAACAGCTTAAGACTTGCTTCAATATAAATGTTGCAACCTTGAAGAAATCGAGGTTGTTCCTCTCAGTCACTAGTCATAAACTGAATATTCCACATATGTAGCCAGCAAGTGCTGGGTTGTCATGCTTGCAGCAACCTGGGACTTGTAATTTCCTTATGCTCATAAAAATTTCAACCAGTGTAACCCCCAAGGGCCGGGTCATTATGCAATAATGAGCAGGGACTTTGTAGATATGATCATGTAGATTTGAGCAGCAAATAACACCAAATGATGTAGTTCCCAAGTTTCGGGTTACCTTTGACAGGAGCAATTAGTAGCCCCCAAGGGCCGGCTCATCACAATGGGACGGATCGGGTCTTCAATAAGGCAAGTTAAAAATGACCTTGCATTAGCCCCCAAGTGTCATGGTGCATGCTTGCAGCGACATGGGACTTCCATATTTGATATAATCATGATTTGAATAATGTAGCCCCCAAGTGCCGGGTCATAAGCCTGCAGCGACTCGGTACTATTCATTCCATTGTAGAATAAATCATATCCATTGATAAAATAATAGCCACTGCGCTGAAGCGACTTTGAAAAAGTCAATCATAATACTGGTTATTGATAACCATAATAAAAATCCAGCCATGTTGGCTATTCAAGATTTGAATAATATAACCCGGTATGAAAACCTCAATCATTCAATATCATCATGACAATCCATCCAAGTTTGGCTATTAAAGATTTGAATACCTTATCAGTTGACAAGTAAATCCGGAGTTTAAATACTCGGCGGCTCTTGGCCGATGGCGACTTAATGCACTTTCATTATAACCCGGAATTTTTATAACCTGGCGGCTTATAGCCTTTGAGAAAATCCAGAGTGGATACCCCTTTTGAAACATCAATTTTGATGATGAGCTTGAACTTAATCATTTATATAAGTCATAGTTCTACAAATCCTGCATAGAGTTTAAGCAACATACGCCCTGGCGACTTAACGTCAAAAGCCAGGGCGGGTTATCAAACCTTAGATAACAAAAGTAAATATCATACCTGTGATACTTATGAATATTGCCGGCTTACCATACCAATGTGGTAAGGGGGTGATAACCCAAAACTTAGAAGACGATACTTCCAAGTACTTAATATCATCATATGCTGCCGGTTCATTATATACCTATGTTTGAGCTGTGCTATGCAATAGACTCTCTTTGGTCTTTGTAACCCGGGCATTAAGCCTCCAAATAGGTCAGAGCTATACTCATATGAAGCTATAATACTGGCTTGACAGCCAAAATCCCAAAGTAATCAGAGCTGTGCTCTTATGAAATTATCATATTGGCTTGATAGCCGAATTACCAAAGTAATCAGAGCTGTGCTCTTATGAAATTATCATATTGGCTTGATAGCCGAATTACGAAGGTAATCAGAGCTGTGCTCTTATGAAATTATCATATTGGCTTGATAGCCGAATTACCAAGGTAATCAGAGCTGTGCTCTTATGAAATTATCATATTGGCTTGATAGCCGAATTACCAAGGTAATCAGAGCTGTGCTCTTATGAAGTTATCATATTGGCTTGATAGCCGAAATACCAAGGTAATCAGAGTTGTGCTCTTATGAAATTATCATACTGGCTTGATAGCCGAATTACCAAGGCGACCAGAGTTGTGCTCTTATGAAATTATTATATTGGCTTGATAGCCGAATTACCAGGGTAGTAACGCTATGTTCTCTTTGGTGAATACACCTATGTTTGAACAGGAAGCCCCCAAGTGATTTGTAAGAACGGCGTTGCGCCAGATCAAGAGGGTAGTAACGCTATGTTCTCTTTGGTGAATACACCTATGTTTGAACAGGAAGCCCCCAAGTGACCAATGATATGATAAGCCAATAAGGCAGGATACCCATGTTTGAACCACGCATCATGGCAGCAAGTTCTCTTCGGCAAACTTTAATTTTTCTGAGAAACTCGAACTTGCGAGAGATGAATTCTTTTTTTTGAGCTTCTGAGAAACCAGAAATTGAGATCTTCAAAGCTTTATGGGAGAGAGATGTCTCTTGAGCCGGATTTTAAACCGGAATCTTCATTTTGAGCCGGAAATTTTCTAACGGCCTTTTTTTAAATTTTCATCAATATGGCAGCAGCCTCCGGGACCGGGTTATCTTCCCTTCAACATCCTGGGGTTCTTGAATTTGCTGAAACTGGCAAGACTTGCTGAGTCATATCATTGTAGCCCCCGAGTCTTAAGACGACTCGAGGAGTTGGCTTGAGATTCTTATTACTTGACCGCGATACACCGGCATATGTTGAAGTTTGGGTTATAAATGACCCTGTATGAGTTGTATCAGTAATCCGGCCAGTGGTTTATCCTGGCACGTTATAAGCCACTTTTTATCGTGCATGACTATCCTGCATATAGAAATATACAGACTCAAGTAATTGTTCTTTTAACAAAAACAATATGTGCCAATAAGAATAGATTAGATGGATTTCACCTGATTTGGTCAAACATCAGATGGTCCGTATGTAACTCCCATAGATAAACTGGCGATGGTACGACCCATCTATTGTAAACATTTGACGATCAGCTGTCTCTTCATATAGGAGCGTCACTTTGCAGCACTTGTTGCGGCGAGTTGGTGATGCTCCGGCCGTCGGTCGAAGCATGCAGTGATAGCCGAGGAGCTCCGCGGAGGAAACGGCGATTCAGCAAGGGCCAGCGGAGGCGGCCCCTGGCGGCAGCGAGGTGGCAGAGCCGGCTTGAGGCGGGGGCGGGGCGAGGCCACTGCCCTAGTGTTGATCTTGTAACCGTCCGCAGAGAAGTTAAAGTCGTCCACGACGAGTCGTCTGTTTGGTTGCGATATTGGCTCGTCTTTTCTGATGTATTTCCGGCGAAGCACTTTTGTTTACCTTCACGTTGATATGCATGCATAACAAGCTATCCACTTTGAACCGCCACTTCTGCATTTTTTACGTGAGGTCTCCATACAAACCAGCAATTCAAGTTGCCTTTTTTCTTCTTTTGTCTTGATGTGATGATGAATTGTCAGTAACCCTTGATCTCTTATGTAAGTAATATTGATCTGTACATCAAATCTCTGAGAGCATGCATATACTAGTATTGTTGTTATCTTCCAGCTGACCTCGGGTTCTGCGCGAGCAAAGAGAGGTCGCTGTCGGTGTCAAAACCGGCGGATCTCGGGTAGGGGGTCCCGAACTGTGCGTCTAAGGCGGATGGTAACAGGAGGCAGGGGACACGATGTTTACCCAGGTTTGGGCCCTCTCGATGGACGTAATACCCTACTTCCTGCTTGATTGATCTTGATGATATGAGTATTAGAAGAGTTGATCTACCACGAGATCGTAGAGGCTAAACCCTAGAAGCTAGCCTATGGTATGATTGTTGTTGTCCTACGAACTAAACCCTCCGGTTTATATAGACACCGGAGGGGGCTAGGGTTACATAGAGTCGGTTACAAGGGAGGAGATCTACATATCCGTATTGCCACTTGCCTTCCATGCCAAGGAGAGTCCCATCCGGACACGGGACGAAGTCTTCAATCTTGTATCTTCATAGTCCAACAGTCCGGCTAAAGGATATAGTCTGGCTGTCCGAGGACCCCCTAATCTAGGACTCCCTCAGTAGCCCCTGAACCAGGCTTCAATGACGATGAGTTCGGCGCGCAGATTGTCTTCGGCATTGGAAGGCGGGTTCCTCCTCCGAATACTCCATAGAAGATTTTGAACACAAGGATAGTGTCCGGCTCTGCAAAATAAATTCCACATACCATCGTAGAGAGAATAATATTTACACAAATCTAATCTGCTGACAACTTTTCATAACGTGACATCACACTACGGCCTGGTCATTATTCGAACCGTTTTTCTCAACCAGCCTGCCACTACACATTTCACGGGGCGGTTTTATTGGCACGTCTTGTCGAAGCAGAGATCGTGTTCCCCTTATTATGGGATTCTCATCAATATAGGTGTGGGTAACCCAATCGTGCCTGTTGGTATGACTCCTCGATTTTAGGCAAGTTCCAAACGGCCACACGGAGGACGCTTGATATTCACCCCTTTATAAAGAGGCCAAGGCCTGTCCTTTTCTTCTCGCACTCAATCGAACCCTTCCCCCACCTTGAGTTCCAACGCCCAAGGCTCAGGCTAGGCGCTTCGGACCTTCAATCATGTCCGGATCCAACCTTCAAGGTCGGTGGATGCCCTCCTCTGTCACAGAGGAGGACATCAAGAAGCTAAGAGAAGCCAGGTATCTGACCGCCGAAATCTCGCACAGGCTGCCTGCTCGAGGGCAGGTCATTCCCACTCCCGAACCCGGTGAGAGCGTCGTATTCGTCTCCCACTTCCTTCGAGGGCTAGGCCTTAGTCTAGATCCCTTTGTTAGGGGGCTCATGTTCTATTATGGGCTGGATTTCCATGACCTGGCCCCGGATTCCATCCTTCACATCTCGTCGTTCATCGTCGTGTGTGAGGCCTTCCTCCACGTCACCCCACACTTCGGCTTATGGCTCAAGACCTTTAATGTGGAGCCGAAGATGATTAATGGGCGACACGCAGAATGCGGAGGTGCCGTAATAAGCAAAGGCGCCGATGATCCATGGCCAAAGGGTTCCTTCCCGGAGGTATCCAGCTTATGGCAACGGGAGTGGTTTTACATCACAGCTCCCCGCGGTACTAAGTGGGTGGCCGCCCCTGCCTTCCGCTCGGGCCCCCCGCCACAACTGACGTCATGGATCAACAAGGGGCTGGACTGGGGGCCAGTAAATGATGTGCCGATATTGCAGAGTCGCATCCAAGATCTCCTCGAGAGAGATGTCAGCCTTGTCATGGTAATGCAAGTCATGCTAGTTCGTCGAGTCCCGCCTTGCAAATGTCGACCCCTCCGTATGTGGGAGTTCAACCCGGAAGGACCGCGATCTATTCAGCACTTCTTCGGCATGACGCTCGAAGAGATGTACAGATTGTTCTTCGGATCACAAATAAAGTGTCCGGACACCACCGAGGATGCGGGTCTGAGCTGCAATCGTCCAGATACCCAAGTAAGTAATTCTTCGGCCGAACGTGCTGTCTCTTTATTTATCACAACATCATTTTAAAAAGTCGCTCTTTGACCAGGACTGGGTAAAAAGGCGAAGATGATTTGGTGTTCGGCCCCCTTCCCGAAGGCTCAACAGATCCAGTACTGGCCAGAATGCTTGAGCTCGCGCCTTATCAAGCGCCCTCAGGGGAAGATAAAGGAGGGAACAAAGAAGCCGAAAGCGGGCCTTACTCATTATTCATCCAAACCGGGGGAATTAGTGCTTCCGTGAAGGAGGATAACCGGGGAGAAGGATCTAAAATCCCCTCTCCTCCAGGAAGGAAGAGGGCCGCCTCTGAAGACTTGGAAACAATGGTTTCCAAACAAGGGAAGAAATCTTTGTCCGGGGGCCCTACCCCAGAGGGTATCCTTACCGCACAGTGCCCGCAAGGGGATCAGCCCTCTACCGAGCTGTAAGTAAACAAAAGAACTCCATAGTAAACATATCCTGCTTTATTTCTGAGGACAATAACCGAGGCGTGTGTCTTGTAGTTCGGATCGTAGCCCTTCTCGACAGAGTTCGTCTTCGGGGGATCTTCCTTCGGAGATGATGGAGAGCGAAACACCTCCCCATGCCTCCCCGCCTCATGAGGCGGGCGACCCTGAGGTGTTGTCACGTTGGATTTCTCCTGATCCGCCAAGGCCAGAGGGTAAACCTTTGGCCACCCGAAGTCCGGAGTATTCGGCTCCTAAGGAGAGCAACAGAAAGAGTCCGGGACTGTCCGGTGCGCGACCAGACGCACTGATGAATCTTCTGGAGCAAGCGGCCATCTCAGAAGCGCATCGTACGCTAATGGGTACGGTGGTTGAGAGGATTTCATCCGCCAAAAGCGGGTTGTATGAAGCTTTTATGAGCCTGCTGAGAGGTTTTGAGGTACACAAAGTAATGTATATATTTTTTTTACGGTACCGCACACGCCTGGTGTGCCCTATGCAGATAGTAGCCCCTGAGACTCTGGTTGCTGTCGAAAATGGCGGCAAACAGAGGATCATAGTCCCAGGTAATAATCATGCCGCCTTCATGTGCAGGTGGCTGAAGGTCCGGTGGCAAGCCGGACTGGTGAGTTTGCCGAACTGAAGCGGCAACTTGATGCGGCGGATGCCGACATCGTGCTTGTAAACATGCGGCTTGACGAGGCACAGGGTATGTATTCTCCGATGGTCAACATATATTAAGAGGAGCATAATGCTAGTATCTATAATATGCTCTGACTACAGATGGAGCTGCCGCCGTGGAGACCCTTCGGGCGGAACTTGCCCGAGCCAAGGAACAAGCCAGGAGGAGTGATGCGGCCGCCCTAAAGGCGATCGAAGAGTTAAGGGCCGAACAGGCTGCACATTGCGAGAGCAAAGAGCAAATAGCCAAGATGGCTATTGAAATGAAAGATGCCGCCGACCGTTATGAGCTTCTTGAAAAGGGAAGCCAAACGAAGACGGCGGACCTGGAGAAAGCCATGGTGGTAGCCAAGGAAGCCCGCTCGAAGATCAGAGCTGCGAAGGAGGAGCTACGTCAAGCCGGCGATATCGCGGCTGGGAAGCCCTTTTGTTGCGGATGAATTTCGGAGATCCTAAGTATGCCCCTCTTGATCAATTATGGAGTTCTGCAGATGCATACGTGGATTTGGCAGCGAGTGCTGCTGATGCGACCGAGTTTTTCAAAGATCAAAAAGATCATGAAGTGGAAAAGCTATTCTGGTCGCAGTTCAATATTCCGGTGCGTCCGCTGCCGTTAAATGAGCAAATGGCTGAGTGGGCCGGACGATTCCTTGGTGCTGTGCCGCATATCGACGCTATGAAGAGGTCGCCGTGCATAGAGGGTGCCCGGATGGCTCTTGCCCGTGTCAAGAGATACTGGGCAGAGATGGAGGCCACCGCTATCGCAACCCAGAGTTCGGCCATAGGCCGAGCATCGTCCGAGCACTACTTTGAAGAAGTCCTCGAAGGCGCTCGTTTCATAGAGGCTCAGTGCTCGAAGAATATCATGTTCTAGTGACATGTCCATTGTAAGAACAATGTTATTTGAATTATAAAGGCTGTGTTTATACTTTTGCCTGAAAGTATTATTATGCCTCATGTGTGGTCGTTTTATGTATATATATATATATATATATATATATATATATATATCCTGAAAGTTTGCAGTCGTCGGCTTCAGCCCCCACGCATATAATGTGGGGGTGTTTGCAAAAGCGCGTCTTCACACTTGATCCAACGTCTTGGTCCATTAAGGAGGTGGTAGCGTGGCGAACGAGGCAACCGGACTATATTGCTTTAACACTTTCGCTTAACCATAGGAGTTTGACAGTGGGGCTACTATATAGCCCCTGGTATTTCCGCGCCCGTCCGAGCACGGGGCGCGTATGTACATGACCGAAAAAACTGGCCCTTCGTTAATGCGGAGGAATCCCGAAGATTCCGCTAAGTCATCGAGTGGTTGACCAGTCTCGCGCTTTATCATGACAATCAGTTTTCGGCTTTCTCTACTGAGGTGCTCATCCAGATGAACCAGGGCACAATCGCAGTAGTTCTCCCGGTGCCACCTTAGCCAATAGAGCGGAACGTAAGGTAGCAAACGCGGGAGCCGGGCAAACCCAACATTTGAACAAAGACATGATTTGGAGCTGATGCATATAAGGCCAAACTCGCGATGCCGAACACTCCCTAAGGTATTCGGTCTTTACAACATATACCGGGCTGAGTAACGCCCTTGATAATGAACCCCGAGTGTCCAGGTACGTGCATTATTCTGGTGTGGCGAAATGCCAATAACGTCAGCATCCCTCTCGGTTATACTGAGTATCCGGAGGATGTGAAGCAATAAGAGACAGTAAAAAAGGTTTACACAGGGTCTTAATCTAAAAAGAAACCTTTGAGCGGGGCCCTTCCGCACGTCTGCGCCTGTGTCTCCGTTGTGCCGTATCCTGGAAGGGTGTAGCACGATTATCATCTGTAAAAGAGAAAAAACTTAGGTGAAAGTTGTCGTGCGAAAAATTGGTTATTCTCAATAAACCATTAAATTCAAGATGAGTAAGGTCGAGCCGAACTGTAGTCCTTTTTACATGCAGGAAGCCCCTGGTACCGCCTATGGGGGTATAACCATCAAACCAATCTCAGGTTTATGTAAGCTGTTACAGCTAGTGATGCGCTGGACTCGTCTAGCCGTGTCCGCGGTCTTGACGACCGATCATTTATTCTGGTTGGAGAGGCCGTTTAGTGTTCGGCCGCTAAAGCCGCCGCACTTTCTTCCGCGCGTAAGGAACGCTCAACATTTCCGCTAACTGTGATGATGCCACGTGAACCGGGCATCTTAAGCTTAAGAGAAGCGTAATGCGGTACTGCATTAAAATGAGCGAAAGCTGTTCTTCCGAGTAGTGCTTGATAGCCGCTTCGGAATGGAGCGATGCCGAAGGTTAACTTTTCACTTTGGAAGTTGTCGGGAGAACCGAATACAACCTCTAGTACTAGAGAGCCCGTGCAGCGGGCCTCTGGGCCTAGTATTGCCCATTAAAGGTAGTATTACTTTGGCTGATTCTTGTCGGGTCTATCTCCATTTTGTGGACTGTGTCCTGATATACCAGATTAATACTACTGCCGTCGTCCATGAGGACTTGGGTGAGATGGTATCCGTCGATAATTGGGTCTAGCACCAAGGCAGCCAATCCTCCGTGCCGGATACTTGTCAGGTGATCCCTGCGATCAAAGGTGATTGGGCAAGCCGACCAAGGGTTGAACTTAGGGGTGACGGGCTCTACGGCGCATGTGTCTCGGAGTGCATCTTTGCTCATTCTTTCTGTTACGTGAATCATGTTCACTGTTTTGACCTCTGGTGGGAATTTTTTCTGTCCCCCAGTGCTTTGCTGACGGGGCTCATCCTCATCTTCACTTGGTGTCTCCCTCCCCTTGTGTTCGGCGTTTAGCTTGCCGGCCTGCTTGAAGACCCAGCATTCTCTGTGGGTGTGATTTGCAGGTTTATCGGAGGTGCCATGAATCTAACATAATTTTTCTAGAATCTTGTTAAGGCTGGACGGTCCATCTCTGTTGCCTTTGAAAGGTTTTTTCCGTTGACCGGGTCGAGAGCCCCTGAATCCGGCGTTTACCGCCGTGTTGTCTGGGCTGTCTTCGTTATTTTGACGCTTGCTTTTACTGCGTCGTGGTTTTCCATTACCATCCGTGACTTCAGATGTGCCTGGGTCGCTGGTGATTCTACGGGCCAGCCAGCTATCTTCGCCCGCGCAAAAGCGGGTCATGAGGCTTGTTAGGGCTGCCATTGTCCTTGGTTTTTCTTGGCCGAGGTGTCTGGCGAGCCATTCGTCGCAGACGCTGTGTTTGAAAGCTGCTAAGGCTTCGGCGTCCGGGCAGTCGACGGTTTGGTTCTTCTTAGTGAGAAATATGTTCCAAAGCTTTCGGGCTGACTCTCCGGGCTGTTGAATTATATGACTTAAATCGTCTGCGTCCGGAGGTCGGACATAAGTCCCTTGAAAATTAGCCCTAAAAGCATCCTCAAGCTCCTCCCAACCTCCAATTGAATTTTCGGGGAGGCTCTTCAGCCAGTGCCGAGCCGGTCCTTTCAACTTGAGGGGCAAGTATTTAATGGCATGGAGATCGTCTCCGCGAGCCATATGGATATGGAGGATGAAGTCCTCAATCCAACCACAGGGTCTGTCGTTCCGTCGTACGCCTCTATGTTCACGGGCTTGAATCCCTTTGGAAATTCATGATCTAGTACCTCATCGGTGAAGCATAGGGGGTGTGCGGCACCCCTGTATTTGGATGTATCGTGGCGTTCGGATGGTTGTAGTGTTCGGTTTTGATTTTGCGCCGGAGCGCGCTTCCTAGATCCATAGATGGACCTGGTCATACCGGATTTTTGGCGCAAGTCCTCACATAAATCGTGTGTTCACTTATGTGCGGCCTCGTTAGCCGCCCTATCGCGGCCACGAGGCGGTCAATCCGGCTGATCGGCCGTTTTATTCTTCGGCTGTGTAGGCTCTACGGCCTCATCATCGAACTCAGGTAACAGCTTGCGCTTTGGATAGCTCTTTGTATGGCAACTACCACCATACTTTTCTTCAGTGTCGAGCACTTTGTTCCATCTACTGTTGAGCGTATTCTGCGCGGCCTTAAGCCTTTGCTTTTGCTTCTTCAGACTCCTTGCGGTGGCAATAAGCCTTCTACGGAGGTTCTCCTGTTCCACGTTCCTGTGTGCGTCATCCTCCAGACTGTTTTCCTCTCCGGAGAGAGGTTGATGAGCTTTATCCTCGGCGTCGACGTGATTGGACAGCGGCTCCGTACTATGTTCGCCGTTTGCTGGTTCATCCCGCTCTATCGCTAGGTCAATGTGGCTGTCGTTTCCTCTGGAGTCGACCGGGGTGTTATTTTTTCTTGCGTTGTTATCGCTGTTTTTGCCGAGGCGGGATTTGGAGCGGCGCCTACGCCGTCGCTTTGGTTGCTTCTCGAGAGAGCTATCCTTCGCTGCATCCTTCCGTTCCTCGTCATTGTTTTCTTTGGGTGTATCTACCATATATATATCGTGTGGTGAGGTGGCTGTCCAACGCCCTGTGGGCGGTAGTTCCTGTTCGTCTCCTGCATCGTCGTCCATACCGTCGATGTCTTCGGAGTCGAAGTCGAGCATGTCGGTTAAATCTTCGACAGTGGCTACTAAGTGGGTGGTGGGTGGGGAGCGAATTTCTTCGTCGTCCACATCCCATTCTAGCCGGACATAGTTCGACCAAGGTTCTCCTGACAAGGAGAGAGACCTTAATGAATTTAGCACATCGCCAAAAGGCGAGTGCTGAAAGATATCCGCGGAGGTAAACTCCATGATCGGTGCTCAATCGGATTCGATAGGCACGGACGCAAGCGGCTCGGAGCCCGTGGTCGGGGACGAATCCAATGGTTCGGCAACACGGCTCTCGTAGGAGGTGAAGTCAGTATTCGGCTCTATCGCCACTGAGAATGCGGCCTCCGTGGCGAGGTCTATCCACCTGTCCTCAGATGGCGCAATTTGTTCCGGATCAAGGGCCGGAGTAGTTGCAGGTGCGATCTCCTGAGCACTGTACGACGGTAGAGCTAAGTCATGCTCGTCGTGATTGTGCGGCGCACCTGACGTGGGCTCGAATCCGTCGAAGATGAAGTCTCCGCGAATGTCGGCAGTATAGTTCATGTTTCCAAACCTGACCTGATGGCCAGGGGCGTAGCTCTCGATCTGCTCCAGATGGCCAAGCGAGTTGGCCCGCAGTACGAAGCCGCCGAATACGAAGATCTATCCGGGGAGGAAAACCTCACCCTGGATCGCATCGTTGCCGATGATCAAAGGAGCCATCTAGCCTTATGGTGATGGCACAGTGGAACTCTCAATGAAAGCACGAATGTCGGTGTCAAAACCGGCGGATCTCGGGTAGGGGGTCCCGAACTGTGCGTCTAAGGCGGATGGTAACAGGAGGCGGGGGACACGATGTTTACCCAGGTTCGGGCCCTCTCAATGGAGGTAATACCCTACTTCCTGCTTGATTGATCTTGATGATATGAGTATTACAAGAGTTGATCTGCCACGAGATCGTAGAGGCTAAACCCTAGAAGCTAGCCTATGGTATGATTGTTGTTGTCCTACGGACTAAACCCTCCGGTTTATATAGACACCGGAGGGGGCTAGGGTTACACAGAGTCGGTTACAAGGGAGGAGATCTACATATCCGTATTGCCAAGCTTGCCTTCCACGCCAAGGAGAGTCCCATCCGGACACGGGACGAAGTCTTCAATCTTGTATCTTCATAGTCCAACAGTCCGGCTAAAGGATATAGTCCGGCTGTCCGAGGACCCCCTAATCCAGGACTCCCTCAGTCGCCACCTGTTTCTTTGTTTTATCTGCTTCAACATGCAAGGAGCAAAAAGGGACTTTGGTCTTCACATGGAGGAAATAGTAGCAGCAACTACAGTGAGGCAAACCGGTGAGGCAACTTGGAGGTGAAGCGACGCCTGCATGGGGAGACCGGAGCGGCGACTCACAGTGGCAACGACTCGCGGGTGGCAACGCACAGAAGAGCGACTTGAGGCCAGAGGCGGAGACGTCGGGGCAAGCCAGCGTGAAGAAACCGCGGAGGCGGAGGCAACCTACTCGGAGGCCGTGTCGAGGCACGTCGGCGATGTAGTATGACGGCGGAGAAGTGCGACGGTGAGGTGAGTCCAGCTTGAGACAGCCTGCTATAAAGGCGGAGACAGCCGGCCACAGTAGCACAACAGGTAAAGGCGGGGTCCGCGCGGCTGCCCGGAGGCGTGACGGCGAAGATGGCTGAAGTAAGAGGGGCGGCCCGAAGCGGCGCTTTGGATCACCGCGAGGCGGCGTCTCGACGGAGGTGAAAACAGCCGCTCGGAACCAGGCCATGGGGCGGCTTGAGGTAGATGCAGGAGGCTCTAAAGATGGCCAGCAAAGGTAGCAACGGCTCAAGCACGAGGCCTGGGCAGCTTGGCGCGAGTGGTTCGACGGGCCGGCGCTTTGAGGCATCCAGTGGGCGGACGGAGGCGGCTCCGGGCGCGGATGACGGAGGCGGGTCAGGTGACTGGCTGAGGCGAGTGAGATGGCTCGGGGCCGCGAGCCTGGGCGACTCGGAAGCGGCACAACGACTCAAGGCGGATGAACCCGCGGGGCAGCTCGACAAAACTAATCGGCGATTCAATACAGTCCCGACGGCTCAACGCGGCAGGGAATTGACCCGGCGGCGGCTCAGCGCAGAGGTGATCCAGCGACTTAACCCAACAGAAACAGCGCCCACGGCGGCTCAGCAATGGAACAAGGCACGGCAGACCCGGCCTGAGCGGGTCACGTGGAGAGGGCAGAGCCGGCCGCGACCACACGCGACAGAGGCGTTGGTGACGGGGCGGGAACAGCAGGAGGCGAGGCGTGGTGACTCGCGGCAGAGGCAAGGCCGGCTCAACGCATGAGCGGGTCAAGGCGGCCACAGCGGAGACGGTTGACGGAGATGGAGGCGGCCGATGGGAAGGCGCCCGCAAAGCGCGGCTGCAGCTGCAGAGCCTGCATCTGTCTCTGCTATTGAGCCGTGGTCAGAATGGCGGTCGTGACACATCAGCAGAGGCCCAGGCCAGCGGCGTCTTGTGGAAGCGACTGACACGGGCAGGCCAGGATGAGGCCGAGTCGGAGCGGGTCAGAGCGGAGGGTGCTCAGAGTTGGAATCAGGGCACGAGTCAGCGTCGGTGACTCAGGGGAGGCAGCTCGCGACCCGTGGTTTGCAGAGGGCGGAGCTGGCGACTTGGCGGCTCGAACCTGCCGCAGCACGGTTCCAGTCCTTTTATGGGTCAAGATTTGTTTGACCATCCATGTTCGTATATACTATGACACCCCGTGATATACTCTTGTCTCTGTTCGCTTCTTTGCTTGGTCATGGCTGGTCAAAAGACGTGGTCGCGAGGCAGAACGCACTCGAGGTAGTAGATCCGCGGGTTACCCGATGGTTTGACCATAGTCTTCGCGTAGAAAAATCGATAACTGGTCCTGTGATTGCTTCCTCGGTGACTTGTGGTGTCTCTTTTAATCTCGGCGATTTGAGGCAACAGAACGAATTATAACCCTAATTTTCACCAATCATAAATTTGAGCCGATGAACTTGATGCTGATGCAGATCTTTCCAGGCCGGCTCTTCTTCATCCAGATAATTGCAAACTCCTCAATCCCTAAGAGGGATCCCTCCAAGAACTCAACACCACCGTGCGCAAGCCCCACGGTGGGCGCCAACTGTTGTGGAATTGTCACGACAGATGTCCTTCGTGTCAGGACTTAGTCTTGAGGCCAACGCATCTATGTCGTAGATTAAAGGGGTTGGTCGAAATCGAGAGACGCAAGGTTTTACCCAGGTTCGGCCCCTCACGGTGGAGGTAAAATCCTACATCCTGCTTCATTGATATTGATCATGGTGCTCACGATTACAAGGGTGCTCTATCTCGAGAGCTATAGACTTGTCTGTCTAACCCTAACTTGTGAAAACTTGTCCCTCTTGGGGAGCTATTGCCCCTCCTTATATAAGTTGAAGGGGCCGGCTTACATGTAGAGTCCTAGTAGGACTAGGATTACTCTATTACAAGTGGAGACCTAGTCTTGCTTCCTTTGTAGGAGAATATTCCTTATGCCTTCATCTTAAGATGGCCCACCATAACACAAGCCGGTCTTCCATGAACCTCCTTCTGGGCATCCGGGTCTTGTCGCTCCTCTGACCCGCCTGCCGGGTCACCAATGAGTCACCTGGCCCAGCCGGGTCATCAGTGAGTGGAGAGATCCGGGCGGGTTACTTCGTGAGTCGCCAAGTCAGGGCGGGTCACCAGTGAGTCGCCAAGTCCGGCCGGGTCATATCGCGGGGTAAATCCCCGACATGTTGTATGTGAACGTAGAGCTTATCACACCCGATCATCACGTGGTGTCTTGGCACGACGAACTGTAGCAACGGTGCATACTCAGGGAGAACACTTATACCTTGAATTTAGTGAGGGGTCATCTTATAATGCTACCGCCATACTAAGCAAAATAAGATGCATAAAAGATAAACATCACATGCAATCAAATATGTGACATGATATGGCCATCATCATCTTGTGCCTTTGATCTCCATCTCCAAACTACCGTCATGATCTCCATCATCACCGGCTTGACACCTTGATCTCCATCGTAGCGTCGTTGTCGTCTTGCCAACTATTGCTTCTACAACTATCGCTACTGCATAGTGATAAAGTAAATCAATTACATGGCGATTGCATTTCATACAATAAAGCAACAACCATAAGGCTCCTGCCAGTTGCCGATAACTTTTACAAAACATGATCATCTCATACAATAACTTATATCACATCATGTCTTGAGCATATCACATCACAACATGCCCTGCAAAAACAAGTTAGATGTCCTCTACTTTGTTGTTGCAAGTTTTACGTGGCTGCTATGGGCTTCTAGTAAGAACCATTCTTATCTACGCATCAAAACCACAACGATTTTTCGTCAAGTGTGTTGTTTTAACCTTCAACAAGGACCGGCCGTAGTCAAATTCGATTCAACTAAAGTTGGAGAAACAGACACCCGCCAGCCACCTGTGTGCAAGTGCACGTCGGTAGAACTGGTCTCATGAACGTGGTCATGTAATGTTGGTACGGGCCGCTTCATCCAACAATACCGCCGAATCAAAATAACACGTTGGTGGTAAGCAGTATGACTATTATCGCCCACAACTCTTTGTGTTCTACTCGTGCATATCATCTACGCATAGACCAGGCTCAGATGCCACTGTTGGGGAACGTAGCATGCAATTTCAAAATTTTCCTACGCTCACCAAGATCTATCTAGGAGATGCATAGCAACGAGAGGAGGAGAGCATCTTCATACCCTTGAAGATCGCAAAGCGGAAGCGTTTATCAATGCGGTTGATGTAGTCCTACACCTTCACGATCCGTCCTGATCAAGTACCGACCGTACGACACCTCCGCGTTCAGCACACGTTCAGCTTGATGACGTCCTCGCATTCTTGATCCAGCAAGACGGGCGAAGTAGTAGATGAGTTCCGGCAGCACGACGATGTGGTGACGGTGTTGGTGAAGAACAATCTCCGCAGGGCTTCGTCTAAGCACTATGTAAACTATGACGGAGGATAAACTAGAGGGGATGGGGTTGCCGGCATACAACTTGGTGTTTCTTGATGTGTCTTGGGTGCTAGCCCTGCCCCTCTATTTATATGTTGAGCCCCGGGGTCGAAACTTTGAGTAAAAGCCTCCTCAAAGTCGGTTTTGCCTGAAAGGAAAGAGTCCTACTCGGACTCCAGGGCTAGACACCAGGGTTCCCGACGTCTACCCCCTAGACGCCAGGGTACTGGTCTCCGCAAAACTTTCTTTTGCACTTTCCAAAAGCCTCATAGGCTTTCCCCTTTGGCTTAATAAAGTGTTCTCGTACCCAAACTTTCGGGAGACATCCGGAACCACTTCCAGTGAATTCCGTAACCCTCCCGGAGATCAAACACTAATATCCCATATATCAATCTTTACCTCCGGACCATTCCGAAGCTCCTCGTCATGTCCATGATCTCATCAGGGACTCCCAACAACATTCAATTAACAACATACATAACTCATATAATACTATATCGTCAACGAATGTTGAGCGTGTGGACCCTACGGGTTCGAGAACTATGTAGACATGACCGAGACACCTCTCTGGTCAATATCCAATAGCAGAACCTGGATGCCCATATTGGTTCCTACATATTTTACGAAGATCTTTATCGGTCGAACCTTATGATAACATACGTTATTCCCTTTGTCATTGGTATGTTACTTTCCCGAGATTCGATCATCGGTATCCTCATACCTAGTTCAATCTCGTTACCGGAAAGTCTCTTTACTCGTTCCGTAATGCATCATCCCATAACTAACTCATTAGTCACATTGCTTGCAAGGCTTATAGTGATGTGTATTACTGAGAGGGCCCAGAGATACCTCTCCGATACTCGGAGTGACAAATCCCAATCTTGATCTATGCCAACCCAACAAACACCTTCGAAGACACCTGTAGAGCATCTTTATACTCACCCAGTTACGTTGTGACGTTTGATAGCACACAAGGTGTTCCTCCGGTATTCGGGAGTTGCATAATCTCATAGTCAGAGGAATATGTGTAAGTCATGAAGAAAGCAATAGCAATAAAACTTAATCGATCATTATGCTAAGCTAACAGATGGGTCTTGTTCATCACATCATTCTCCTAATGATGTGATCCCGTTTATCAAATGACAACACATGTTTATGGCTAGGAAACTTAACCATCTTTGATTGACGAGCTAGTCTAGTAGAGGCTTACTAGGGACAAAGTGTTTTGTCTATGTATCCACACATGTATCAAGTTTCCGGTTAATACAGATCTAGCATGAATAATAAACATTTATCATGATATAAGGAAATAAAATAACAACTTTATTATTGCCTCCAGGGCATATTTCCTTGATGATGACCCACAAGAATAGGGGATCAATCGTAGTCCTTTCGATAAGTAAGTGTGTCGAACCTAGCGAGGAGCAGAAGGAAATGATAAGTGGTTTTCAGCAAGGTATTGTCTGCAAGCACTGAAATTATCAGTAACAGATAGTTTGATAGCATGGTAATTTGTAATGAGTAACAAGTAGTAATGGCAACTAAGGTGCAGCAAGGTAGCCCAATCCTTTTTATAGCAAAGGACATGTTAGAACGGTCTCTTATAATAAGCAAAGCATTCTTGAGGACACACGGGAATTTCATCTAGTCACTTTCATGATGTTTGTTTGATTCGCGTTCACTACTTTGATAATTTGATATGTGGGTGGACCAGTGCTTGGGTGCTATCCTTACTTGGACAAGCCTCCCACTTACGATTACCCCGTCTCACAAGCATCCGCAACTACGAAAGAAGAATTAAGATGAATCTAACCATAGCTTGAAACATATGGATCAAATCAGCCCCTTACGGAATATCGCATAAATTATAGTTTAAGCTTCTGTCACTCTAGCAACCCATCATCTTATTACTACTCCACAATGCCTTCCCTTAGGCCCAAGTATGGTGAAGTGTCATGTATTCGACCTTCACATGACACCACTAAGGTAAACAACAACATACATATCATCAACATATCGAATGAATACCAAATTCACATGATTACTTATGATAGGACTTCTCCCATGTCCTGAAGAACAAAAGTAACTACTCACAAATTGACGGTGTCCTAGATTAGGGGGTGCTAACCTAGTCGGCCCATGCTCCTCGGGTTGGGCTGATGGGCCCTCATTCGTGATCAAGATAGACTCCGAAGGCCGTATGCAGGAGGCATGGTCAAGACTACCTCCATCGAAGACTTGACGTATACTCCAAGATCTCTCATGTCGCCTTACTCCTAGATACCGACCTTGTAACCCTAGATAACCTTCCTGGCGTTCTAAGCCATAGGGTTTAGCCCATAGAGGGGACATCAATGCAATATCATTCACCTAGTCCTAGAGTTAGACCAGGCCAGTTCCGCACCTCTAGGACATATCATTCAGAATAGGGAAGCCACAGGCCGGGTCGCAAAGTGGTCTATTGAGCTTGGTCCACATCATCTGAAGTATGTACCTTGGACAACCATCAAATCTCAAGCTTTGGTTGATTTTATAAATGACTGGATTGAGCTGCAATCCATTAAAGAGAAGCTGGACAATACATATTGGACGATACACTTTGATGGGTCCAGAAAACTGGAAAGCTAGGGGGCTGGAGTCGTCATCACATCTCCACGAGGTGATAAGTTTTGTTATGTTTTGAGGCTCATGTTTCCCTGTACTAACAATGCAATCAAGGATGAAGCTATGTTTCATGGACTCCGTATGGCTAAGGAGATGAACTTCAGCTGGGTCAGATGTATGAGTGACTTAGATTTTGTCGCTCAGCGAGTTCTGGGACTTGGGACTCCAAGGACCCTCTCATGGCGGCTTACACACATGCAATGACAGTCGTCACAGGACACTTCAAGGGATACCAGGTCGATCACATTGATCGCCGGCTCAACGAGGCCGCGAATGCGTTGTCTCATCTGGGCTCGTAGAGCAAGCCAGTCCCTCCAAATGTTTTCCTCGATGTTCTGCATAACCCATCAGCCAAGTTGCCAACGGAGGAAGACATCGCTATTCCTGACCCGGAAGCATAGTTGGTGGTTGTTGTTCGTGCAATACAAGACTGGGCAGTTCCTTATCTAGCTTATCTCACTCGTGGCGAGCTCCCTGAAGAGGAAATCATCGCCAGACAGATTATCAGACGATCCAAGTCCATGACCATTGTCGATGGCGAGTTACACAGGAGAAGTATTACAGACGTTTTTAAATGTTCTGTTTCTCCTGAGGAAGGTCGTGAAATTCTCAATGAAATTCATTCTGGTGATTGCGGGCATCATGCTGGCTCATGGTCCTTAGTGGCAAAAGCATTTTGGCATGGGTTTTATTGGCTTACAGCTCATGCAGATGCAGAAGATATCGTTCGCAAGTGTGATGGCTGCCACAAATTTGCATGTCAAGCTCATGTGCTGCCTGAAGAATTGCGGATGATCCCAATCACTTGGCCGTTTGTGGTCTGGGGACTCGACATGGTTGGTCCTTTCAAGCCATATAAAGACAAAAATACTCATCTCTTGGTTGCAGATGATAAATTCACCAAGTGGGTTGAAGCAGAGCTAATCAGCAATTGTGATGCAACAACAACAGTTAAATTCCCAAAAAATCTTATCTTTCGCTTTGGATACCCGTACAACATCATTACTAATAACGACACTAATCTGTCAAAGGGAGCTATGAAACAGTTTTGTCAGCGAGAACATATTCGACTTGATCTGGCTTCAGTGGCGCATCCACAGTCCAATGGACAGGCAGAACACGCTAATCAAGAATTGCTGCGAGGAATTAAGCCAAGATTCATGGTACCCCTTGAGGGTACCCGTGGTTGTTGGGTCGAAGAACTTCCAGCCATCTTAACGAGTATACGGACTACTCCCAACAGGCCGACAAGCTATACGCCATTTTTTCTGGTCTATGGTGCAGAGGTCGTACTTCCAAGCGATATTCGTCATGAATCCCCCCGGGTAGCAGCATATGCTGAAGCAGTGCTGAAGCAGACAATGAGATTGCTCGACAAGACTCCCTAGATGCTTTGGAAGAAGAACGTGATCTTGCATCGTCTCGATCAGTGATATATCAGCAAGACCTATGTCACTATCATAACAGTAGAGTTAGAAGCCGTACCTTCCAAGAAGGTGACTTAGTGCTCCGTCTGATACAAGAACAAACATGTATGCATAAGCTTTCACCTCCTTGGGAAGGACCCTTCGTCATCAGCAAGAATCTGCACAATGGATCATATTATCTCGTTGATATATGTGAAGCAAACAAGTCGCATACCTCTTAAGAGGAGACCAGCAGGCCCTGGAATATTGCACATCTTAGGCCGTATTATACTTAAAGCCATTGGCTTCAGTTTTTGTACATACCTTATCATGTATATACATATTTAGTGATCAATGAAATAAACTCGTCACCTCTGGAACCCGGAGTTTGTCGTTTCATCTCAGAAATTGTGTATTGAGCGTTTATTCTTTGGTCATTGGTCACTTGGGGGCTTCCAACTCATCGAGTTTAGCTACTAACATCCATCTTGACCTGGAATATGCCACTATAATACTTGGTTAAACCTGCATGTTAGCAAGATGCTACTCCGAAAAGGTGACCCGGATGTACTCCTGATAAGTCAATCACACTGATGCCTATCATGGCATGTATTCACCCTGAACTTATCAAAGTTAAAACACCGACTTAAGTCACGTGAGAGCCGGCTTTCAGAGAGCTAGGATAAACCATAAGAGGCTACAAGGCCTGCTTCACATAAGCAAATCAGACTCGAGCCTCGAAAGCCGGTCTTTATGTCGTGCCTCGAAAGCCGGCTTATTTTTTATTTTTTCTATGTCATATGCTATTTATTTCTCTATATATGTATATTTGTCTATCTATGCATCCTCTTTGCAGGTATCAGTTTTATCAAAACCCCGGTCACAAATCCAGCCGTGTCACATATAATGCCTGTTCATAAAATTGACCGGGCCTTGAGCAATCCAATTTGTGCTCTATAGTATAATACAAAAATTTATGACTTTCTCGCACATCTATTCACCACTACAGGATGCTGCTAACACGACACTACGATCAGAGACCCTTTGACGAAACTATGTGCGATGCATTAATAGCAAACGGTGATGTAAAAAAACGTCAAAAAAGATGCAAAACGTTAGCGATGGCGGATACATCAAACACGATTCATATTACAGTTGTGTGTGCGATGCGTGACAAACGGTTAATCCATAAAAACTGTTTGTGATGATGTAGAACAATAGAAATGGGCGCCTATATAAAGGTGTGTGGGACATACGGCATATAGTTCGCTCGAATGAACTGTTTGCTATTAGGGAATACAACAGAAACGGTTAGCCAGATCAAGGTGTGTGCGGTATACGGTATCAGTTCACTTGGACGAATTGTTTACAATTAGGGAACACAACAGAAATGGTTCAACTTAAAAAGATGTGTGTGATATGCGGCATACAATTCACATAGATGAACTGTTTGCGATGAGCCCAAAAGAACTGTCGGATGTGGGGTTCCGGCAAACCCATCAGGTTCGAACACTAGGGTGCGCGCGAAGTCTTTCCCTCCTACCGATCTACGCCCTAGCTCGCTAAGATCTCACGGACGAACTCGACGAACTCGCAACATAGAAAGACACGAGGTTTATACTGGTTCGGGCCACCGTTGTGGTGTAATACCCTACTCCAGTGTGGTGGTGGTGGATTGCCTCTTGGGCTGATGATGAACAGTACAAGGGAAGAACAGCCTCCTAAGGTTGAGGTGATCTTGTGGCTAGGCTCTCGATCAGGTTGGATCAAGCTAAGATCAGATGCCTCTACTGTTGTGGCTAGCTCTACTTATATTGGCCCTGGTCCTCTTCCAAAATATTGAGTGGGAAGGGAGCCAACAACGGCGGGCGAATTTGAAGGGGGACAGCTAGTACAAGCTATCCTGACAAAAGTTGTCTTCGCCCGCGAAAAGCTCTGGTGGTGACGCTGTCTTGGGCTCCACGATGACCTCTGTCTTGCTGTCCTCCTGGTCTTGGTCTCATTGCACCAATATAACAACCTTGGCCTGATGCCTCGGTACTCTCGCCTGCGCTGGCCTCCTTAGCACCAAAGAGGAAATAAGGACGCTGCGCGCGCTGGCGCCTGCCTGGTGCCATTCGTCATAGCTCACGTCATGACAGCCTCGTGAGGTTTTGTCCTGCCTTGATATCTCCGCTCCTCGTGAGCTTGCCCAGCTAGGCCATTCCAGAGGAGGTCTTGCGTCGTCCGCCTCGCGAGGCTTGGACCCTCGCGAAGGTCTTGGATGCCTTGTCGATGAAGATGGGCCGTTCGGCCTGCTGCTTAGCCATGCTGTGGGCCGCAGGCAGGCAAGTCTGGGGACCCCCGTTCCCGGAACACCGACAATATCCCCCGGGCCCAAGGTGCGCTCGGGCTTGGCTTCGCGGCGAAGCCAAGGGTCAAGTTCGGAGCACCGCGGGCCACAAAAGCCCGCGACCTCGGTTGATGCGTGGCGGTTGATTGGACGTGGGCGTCTCCGCTTCCCCACGCTGCCTTTGAACCCGCCTAGCTATGCGGCCCCCGCGGCCTACACAGTTATTCCTCCGTTGTCTGCGCCTTGCTTCCCCAATCTCCCTGCTTCCTCGAGACTCTGTTTCTCTTCTCCAATCTAACTTGCGCTCCGCCTGCTCCATCGCCATGGCACCGAAACAAGCTGAAAAGGGGAAGAGACCTCTATCTCTGCCTGCTGCGCCTCCGTCCCTTGCGCCGGTACTCGGCCGGCCTAGTGTGCTCAACGACGAGGCCATGGACAAGGTGCGCCCGATGCTTGCCTCCAGCTTCAACGAGTGGGGGGAGACGGTGGCCTGGCCTGCGTCTCGCACTCGCACGGCTCAGGTGGCCACCGAAGTCCCAATCTTCATATATGCCCTCTGGGCTGGCCTGATTCCTCCCTTCTCCGCCTTCTTCAACGTGGTGCTTGAGCATTATCAGATCCACATGCTGCATCTCGACCCTCAGTCTGTGACTCTTCTCGCCGTCTTCACCTTCGTGTGCGAAGCCATGGCTGGCATGGCCCCTTCTATGGCCCTCCTTCGCCATTTCTTCTCATTGAATCTGATCGACCCCCAACAAAGCTCGGGATGCGTGAGCTTCCATGCCGTGGCTGCGACGGCGGGCGAGGGGATCGACTTCGAGCTTCCTCCACCCACGAGCGAATTCCGGACACGATGGGAGTTTGTTGATGCCGGCGTGCTCAGTCCTTTGCTTCAGGCTCCGTCGGGGCCCTCTGTTCCTAACTCCGGCTAGAGCCATTAGCGGCTCACGAGCCCCGGCCTTGCCCACGTCTGGCTCAGGTTGAGGTTGCTGAAGGATCGCGGCATGACCGCGCCGATGGTGGTGAAGGAATTCGTCAAGCGCCGGGTTGCTCCGCTTCAGCGCCATTCTCACCCAATGTGGACCTTGCTCCACAGCCAGGACCACATGAGGTTTCAGGAGTTTGGGCTCCTTCTCGGGATGCGGCAGACAGTGCTCAAGGTCCTGACGGGTGTCCCTTTGCCGGCTGAACTGCCTGGGAAGAATTGCTTACTATACCGCTGCAAGAACAAGGATGAATTTGCAGAGAACATGCCTCCTTTTGACGAGTGGGGGCCGCGGCCGATCGGCCTGGAGGGGTCTCGTGAGAACACCTTCGTTGTGGTTCCCTTCCTTGCCCCTGGTGCTGAGCTCGCCCCAAGTGATGGTGTAGGTGGGCGAGCTCCGACGGAGGCCGGTGGCTTGAGTGCTGAGGAGCAAGTGTCGAGTGGGGATCCTGGGGCATCGTCCTCAGGAGCCTGCCACCCCCGCTCCTAAGGCGCCGGTTGCTGAGGAGGCGCATCATGCGACTCCTGAGGCCAAGGCTCCAGGAGCCTCGGGAGGTCGTGGTGAAACGGTGCCCGGCTGTTTGCCGCAACCGGGCACCCCTGAAGATATCCTTCCGAGCTCTTCTTCGGCCCCGCTGCGCACCGGCCGTCTCGTCCAGTGTTTCGGTCGTCTTTGTGTGGACTTCGAGGAGCTCCGCAAGAGGAAAGGATCCCCCAGTGGCAGCAACATCTTTGGACCGTTGAAGCGGAGGAAGTACATCGCCGTTGACATGTAAGTATCGTACCGATGTGTCTCCTTGTGTGCTGTTTTTCATCTCCTGACGTCAGTTCTTCAGGGCTCCTTCCGTCGTGGCGGCTGTGCCTCCTGAGAAACGGCCTCCTCCTTCCTTGACTCCCTTATCGGCCTTGAGCGTTCCTGGTCTGCTTACCGCCCCTGGAGTAGGGTCAGTCGGGGGAGCATCTCCGCCTTCGCGGCGTGCTGAGCCCGCGGCTTTGTCACTCCTCCCCCACGGTCTGGCGTGGATCCTGGTGGGCGTGCCCAGGACCCCTCCTTTGCTCATAGACAGCAGCTGGTTGGCTTCGATCTTCGGCTCCTCTTCATGCAGCGTGCCCCGATCAGCTCGGGCTTCTCGTGAGGACTGGCTGACGTCGGGTGCGGCGTTAGCCCCCAGCCCCAGCCAGGAGGTGGCGCACCACTTGGCGCCCCGCCCGCTGCCCTGGAGGTGGAGGACGAGGTGGGCCGAGCGTTCGAGCTCGAGCGCGGGCGGAGCGTAGTTCGTCAGGAGCTCTTCCAGGAGGCGATGAGCGCGATGAGTCGACTGGGTGAAGAGCTCGCTGGTGTTGACTCGCGCCTTGAGGCTGAAGGTCTCCGACTGGTGGAGGAGCAGCACAAGCTGAAGGTGGCCATCAACCTCGGCCGCTATCAGCGCGATCTTGAGGATGCGAAGGCCGAGGCATCCCTCAAGATTGCCCATGAAGCCCGCTCGCGAGCCTTGGAAGAGGCTCGCAAGGCTGACTGTCGTCGCGAGGCTGCGGAGAAGCGCGCGTGGGAGCTCCAGGCCTGGAGCGCGTCCCTTGAGCAGCAGGTGGAGGCGCGCAGGGCCGCTCTTGCATCGCTGAGGGGGACGCCCGTGGAGGATGAGGAGGTTCGGAAGCGCGGCGAGGCGCTGGCCCTGGAAGCCGTGGAGCACAGCCTCGAGCTCGAGCGACTGGAGATGAGGGAGCGTGAAGTTGCTCAAGCAGAAGATGTCGTCGGGGCTCGCGAGGCCAGAGTCGAGGAGGAGGTCAATCGCCGGGTAGCCGAGGATCGCACAGACCTGGAGGGTAGGTACGACCTGAAGCTGAAGCTCGCGGGTACGGAGGATGCGGGCAGGGCGCTGCCCTCAGGCCCAGGTTGGACGAGGCTGAGAGGCGTGCGGAAGCTACGGCCGCCGCCCTGATTACGGCGCAGGCGGACTTGGCCTCTGCCCGCGCCGAGCTGCGTTCCCTCTGGAAGCGGGTTGATGACGCAGAGGCCGTCGCGAGGCAAAGCACGGAGGAAGTGCTCCAGCGACGAACACTGGAGCGCGAGCATGCCCCTATGCTTCAGGATCTCCGGAACAGGGCCAACATCGCCCTGGGCCATATTTGCGACGTGGAGGCGCTGGCCCCTCACTCGAATGATTATGCCAGCCACCTGACCTTCTTCACCGAGGTGGTGACGCGCCTGGAGGCTCGATCTGCCAGAGCTCGCCAGCTTGTGGAGGAAAGGGGTCGTGGCCTGCTCGAGCGCGCCTTCTCCCGTGTCTTTAGCCACCTCCTGAATGTCGACCCCAACTTTGATTTCGATGCCGCTATCGCCCCCGTACCCACGGCTGTCCGGGGCGACCTAGCGCATTGGGTTGAGGACAACGTGGACGCGTTGGTCAGGGCCTTCACTTCGGAGGATGACGCGGTGGTGGTCGTCGCAGACGAAGGCGACGTGGTTGACGACGGCGACGGGGGCGTCGCCGATGGTGGCTACGACGCCGATGAAGATGACGACGACGCGAGTGGCATCCGCAGGTGACGCAGCGAGTGACATTTCTGGCTGACCCCTTGTTCTCCTGTCATTTCATCCTGCGCACAAACTCGGGCGTGGCCCTTGGAAAACTTGTGAGAGCATTTTGAGAGGGGGAGCCCCTCATGTAAGCAAACTGCAGTTTTTACTTTCCTATGCAATGCGAGTTTGTATCCTCGCGAGCTCATGAATTCGGGTGCGAGTTCTCTGTCGTGGTTTACCTTAGTCAGTGCCAGCTTTGAGCTGGGTCGTGACGCATCGAGTTTCTGAGAATCCTGCGGAGCTCGTCTCCCCGTCAAAAGGGGCCCCACGAGAGGTGAGCACTAGTTGCAGTGCTAACGCGCGCTTAGCATGCGCGTGCTTCGCGCAGTCCCGCTCGCGAGGAGCTCGTGAGGGAAAGGCGACGGACATGAGTCCCAGACGAAACGAGATCCAGAAGGCAAGAAATTGCTCAAACGAGAAACGGCTCCCCCAGCGCGCATTGATAAAAATTCGGCTTCAACTCAAATCCAGATCCAGAAAGCAAAGCTACTTCAACTCAAATCCAGATCCAGGAAGCAAAGCTACACAGAAAGAGATCCAAAGCAAAAGGCCGCGTCCGGCACCTAGTCTAGTCTTCTGGTCTTCAAGTCTTCTCACCAACACGGAGCTAAGTGCTTCCACTAGGCGTGGGAGGGAGCCCCAGGGCCTGAGGCCGGCACCCCTGAGACTCCGAGGCGTGTACAGCCCCAACTCATTATTACGTGAGAGTGTCACGGGCGGCGAGCTTCATAGGCACTGGGCCTTCTTCACAGGTACCGGCCTTGCTTCATATTGCCAGACGAGGGCCCCGCCTTGCGCCACCCTCAACCTCCTCTGAGCCGACCGGTTACCAGGACGAATCAAAGGAGGGAAAGAGGACGCCAGTGGTTCCCTCGGCGACCATAGGTCCTCTGCCAGGGGAAAGGTTGTCAAGGCCTCCCCGGCAGAGGGCCTACCTCTGGGTGTCGCCAGGCGTCGCGCGCCACGGGCAGGGGCCTTGCTCCTGGCTCCCCCGGCGGCCCCCAGCGTGTCTCCCTTGTTGGAACGGGCGCCGCCGTGCCAGGGTCGTCGATCGACGCTGCAACCTGATTTATCTGCAGCCAACGGTTAGCATAAGCCTGTTCCTGAGAGATTAGCAGTACCCTGTAGTTGCCATTGCCGGCGCGATCGCGTTGTGGTTCTCCGTTGGTTCTTGGCAGGCTTCGGCTCCTAGCACCCCCTCTCCCCAATCTTCTCCAACGAATGAGCCGAGGTTGTCCTCTGGTGCGTACCCTTGATCCATCATGCGGGGCACGTAGGCTTCCGGGGCCGTCACCCCGAACACCTCGCCATGGTGCCCCACGCTCCATGTTGCGTGGCCCAGGGTGGCGTCCTGAGGATGGTAGTGTGGCATCCGGCTGGGACCATGAAGGGCGACGCTTGCGCTCGTGCTTGTCGCGGGCGGCATGAGGGAGTCGGAGCCCCCTACGCCACTAGCCGTGCTGATGTTGATGAAGCCCCCGGGCGTAGTTGATGGCACACGGATGTGGTGAGGTTCACCGCGCGGCCCTGCAGTGGCCTGGGGAGGAAGTCGATAGCAGAAGGGTGGTGCTCCCGACGCCGCTGCATCCAGCAGCTCGGCAACACGCTCCAGCAGCGTATCCCGGCCGCTCTCCATCAGCCTGCATCGCAGCAGCTCCCTTGCCACTGTGAGTGCCGCCCGCATGTTTGCTTGCTCCCGCCGTGAGTGCGGCACCGCTGCTGCGGCATGACTCGCCGCTCTTGCCGCGGCTCGTACTTGCCACGGGGTGAGGTTGGATGACGCCTGGCCGCGCTATCCACGCCCGGCGGAGTTTGGCGGCGCTCGCGCCGCCTGGAGTGCGGGGTCGAGATCTTCATGGGCAGGCGACGCTGCCCGGGCTGCCCAGCGATCGGAGCCGGCCCTTGGGTCGCTGGACATCGTGGCTGTGGAGCGTCGGCGAGTTGGTTGGTGGAGAAGAAGCTCCGGCGCACCCCTACCTAGCGCGCCAAATGTCGGATGTGGGGTTCCGGCAAACCCTTAAGGTTCGAACACTGGGGTGCGCGCGAAGTCTTTCCCTCCTACCGATCTACGCCCTAGCTCGCTAAGATCTCGTGGACGAACTCGACGAACTCGCAACACAGAAAGACACGAGGTTTATACTGGTTCGGGCCACCGTTGTGGTGTAATACCCTACTCCAGTGTGGTGGTGGTGGATTGCCTCTTGGGCTGATGATGAACAGTGCAAGGGAAGAACAGCCTCCTGAGGTTGAGGTGTTCTTGTGGCTAGGCTCTCGATCGGGTTGCTAAGATCAGATGCCTCTACTGTGGTGGCTAGCTCTACTTATATAGGCCCTGGTCCTCTTCCCAAATATTGAGCGGGAAGGGATCCAACAACGGCGGGAAAATTTGAAGGGGGACAGCTAGTACAAGCTATCCTGACAAAAGTGGTCTTCGCCTGCGAAAATCTCTGGTGGTGACGCCGTCTTGGGCTCCACGATGACCTCCGTCTTGCCGTCCTCCTGGTCTTGGTCTCATTGCACCAATATAGCAACCTTTGCCTGATGCCTCGGTACTCTTCGCCTGCGCTGGCCTCCTTAGCACCAAAGAGGAAATAAGGACGCTGCGCGCGCTGGCGCCCGCCTGGTGCCGTTCGTCATGGCTCACGTCACGAGAGCCTCGTGAGATTTTGCCCCGCCTTGATATCTCCGCTCCTCGTGAGCCTCCCGGCTAGGCCACTCCAGAGGAGGTCTTGCGTCGTCCGCCTCGCGAGGCTTGGACCCTCGCGAGGGTCTTGGATGCCTTGTCGATGAAGATGGGCCGTTTGGCCTGCTGCTTAGCCACGCTGTGGGCTGCAGGCAGGAAAGTCTGGGGACCCCCGTTCCCAGAACGCCGACAAGAACACAAATGATTCGTGTAAACAAGATGTGTGTGATACGCGGCAAACAACCCACTCGTATGAACTGTTTGCTTTGAGAAAATATAACACAGACGGTTACTACAGTTAATCGTGTGCGATTCTATGTGTACAAAAAACTTTGAAAAATGCAAACTAGTTGCTTGCGGTGGCTAGGAGTATCGCACAGGATGCGTCCGTGAGTACTCGTGTGCGATGATTAGTAAGTTACACATATGTTTCCTTATGTTAACACGTCTGTGATAACACGTGACACCGCATATGGTTGTCAGGTCGTGTGCTCCACTTAGTCTTCCCGCATAATTTAAAATTTTCCTACGCTCACCAAGATGCATCTATGGAGTCTACTAGCAACGAGGGGAAAGGAGTGCATCTACATACCCTTGTAGATCGCGAGCGGAAGCGTTCCAATGAACGTGGATGACGGAGTCGTACTCGCCGTGATCCAAATCACCGATGACCGAGTGCCGAACAGACGGCACCTCCGCATTCAACACACGTATGGTGCAGCGACGTCTCCTCCTTCTTGATCCAGCAAGGGGAACGGAGAGGTTGATGGAGATCCAGCAGCACGACGGCGTGGTGGTGGATGTAGCGGTTCTCCGGCAGGGCTTCGCCGAGCTTCTGCGAGAGAGAGAGATGTTGCAAGGGAGGAGGGAGGCGCCCAAGGCTGTAGGTTGCTGCCCTCCCTCCCCCATTTATATAGGCCCCCTTGGGAGGGGGGCCGGCCAAAACCCATCTAGGGTTGGGGGGGGGGGCGGCGGCCAAGGGGTGGAAAGGGGTGCCTTGCCCCCCAAGGCAAGGGGGAAGCTCCCCCTAGGGTTCCCAACCCTAGGCGCATGGGGGGAGGCCCAAGGGGGGCGCCCCAGCCCACTAAGGGCTGGTTCCCTTCCACTTTCAGCCCACGGGGCCCTCCGGGATAGGTGGCCCCACCCGGTGGACCCCCGGGACCCTTCCGGTGGTCCCGGTACAATACCGGTAACCCCCGAAACTTTCCCGGTGGCCGAAACTTGACTTCCTATATATAATTCTTCACCTCCGGACCATTCCGGAACCTCTCGTGACATCCGGGATCTCATTCGGGACTCCGAACAACTTTCGGGTTTCCGCATACATATATCTCTACAACCCTAGCGTCACCGAACCTGAAGTGTGTAGACCCTACGGGTTCGGGAGACATGCAGACATGACCGAGACGCCTCTCCGGTCAATAACCAACAGCGGGATCTGGATACCCATGTTGGCTCCCACATGTTCCACGATGATCTCATCGGATGAACCACGGTGTCGAGGATTCAATCAATCCGTATGCAATTCCCTTTGTCAATCGGTATGTTACTTGCCCGAGATTCGATCGTCGGTATCCCAATACCTTGTTCAATCTCGTTACCGGCAAGTCTCTTTACTCGTACCGCAATGCATGATCCCGTGACTAACGCCTTAGTCACATTGAGCTCATTATGATGATGCATTACCGAGTGGGCCCAGAGATATCTCTCCGTCACACGGAGTGACAAATCCCAGTCTCGATCCGTGCCAACCCAACAGACACTTTCGGAGATACCCGTAGTGCACCTTTATAGTCACCCAGTTACGTTGTGACGTTTGGCACACCCAAAGCACTCTTACGGTATCCGGGAGTTGCACGATCTCATGGTCTAAGGAAAAGATACTTGACATTGGAAAAGCTCTAGCAAACGAAACTACACGATCTTTTATGCTATGCTTAGGATTGGGTCTTGTCCATCACATCATTCTCCTAATGATGTGATCCCGTTATCAATGACATCCAATGTCCATAGTCAGGAAACCATGACTATCTGTTGATCAACGAGCTAGTCAACTAGAGGCTTACTAGGGACACGTTGTGGTCTATGTATTCACACATGTATTACGATTTCCGGACAATACAATTATAGCATGAACAATAGACAATTATCATGAACAAAGAAATATAATAATAACCATTTATTATTGCCTCTAGGGCATATTTCCAACACACCATGCAAAAGATCCAAAGCTACTAGGCGGCATGATTGACGACCCACCCGAAGAGCCACCGTCACCGGTGCTCATCGAGAGCCTGATGCCCCGCCAGGAATGGGCACATGACCTCTGCAATTCAGTTATGAGACAACCAGTCTCCGGCTTCATCATTGTCGGCGGCGACCGTGTCAACCTCGATCCCGATGATGTCGTGGCCAGGCTCGAGTGCACCCTTGGTGGTGTTGATGTCATCGACGAAGTAAAACATCGCCAACGTGGTATCTTGAGGATGCAGGTGATGGGCGGAATTCCTACCAGGGCAGAGACAAGGAAATGGAGCGGTTCCGCGGGCAGGTCACGCGCGCGATTGCACGCTGTCAAGCCCTACTGGAAGGGGCCCAGCAGCCCCAAGAGCCTCCCAGCTCCAGTAACTTCGTAGGCGGAGACGGGAAACATGGCCGTTGGTCAGGACACTTGGAATGAATGGCCGCAAGGGTGCTATGCTGATCATGGAGTCCGAGAAGACCGTCATCGGAAGGCTGCCAGCTCAGCCTTTTAGCCTATATTTTATTATAATTGTATGCAAATGTCGCATATCGACATTTTAAGTCACTAAGCATATGTAGGTTGTGAGTGTTTTGGGCGTTTCCGCATGTGGCATTTTAAATTATACTGAACATGTAAGACAATTATTAACCGTTGCCATTGTAAATTTGCCTCAATGGCGAGCAGAGCACGTGCAGGGACGCCAGAGCGGAGCGCGCCGCGGCCGCCTCACTGGCAAGCAAAATGCGCGGATGGACGCGACCAGAGCGCGCCGCGGCCGCCTCAAGGGCAAGCAATGACACCCGCATATTGCAATTCTGGTCAACCTTCTGGCACCCCGTGGGAGGCGCGGCAGCGCATGCATCAGACACGATGGTGATATCTAGACCGTGTGTGATAGTGGGCAGATACGTACACATCCCACGCTCATCCCGTCTAATCAAAAAGCTGCACGCACGCCACCGAGTATGGTTAAATTTTGGCACAAAATACAAAGATGACCAATGAAGGAGGACCGAGGTAGTACTATCCCATAAGAAAAGAGGGACACGTGGCCACACTTAAATGGTTACGGGAGCACACATAGTTCATATAATACAACCGTTTGCGATATTAACGTGTTAGCTATTTGTTTCAAAATGACTTCGTTGGCTATTAATGTGTGCGCCTTGTCTCAAACTAGATGATTTTTTTAACCACGACATATATGTGCCATGTCATGAAACTATGCCAAGTTTCATGATTTTTGGGTGAGTTTTCGATTTACTGGAATTAAAAACTGTGATTCTCAATGTTTCAGGACGACGAGACATTTTTAATTCATTCTCATTCCTTCAATGAGACCTAAACATGCACCCAATGACACATATACAATTTTCCACCCATTTTGCTTCACTTGAGCATGTGCTTGTAGTTCTAATTTGAATTATGGACTACATTAAATGCCTAGAAACTCAATTAATGTATAAAATGGCCAAACGAACCCTGAATAGTTTCAAATTTTAGCACGACACTCCTGTTATTCTATGTTGCCTGTAGAAAACAAAATACAAGGCGAGAAGAGGCAGCGATTATCGTTTCGCCCACAAGAGGGGCATGTTTTCCTTCCGGAACCACGGGGGTTGCGAGAAGCTTTGGTTTGTAAGAAGCTTGTGATATAGCTTGGCCCAAATTGGACAATTTTTTACCACGACATATGTGCCATGTTGTGACACCATGCCAAGTTTCATGATTTTCTGGCGAGTTTTGGATTTACTGAGATTTAAAAACCGAGATTCGCAATGTTTGAGGCTGAGCCAGGACTCCCAGATGGTTGAATTCATTCCCATTCTGTCGTGGATTCAACACGGCAGATGCCCTAGTGAAAGGACTTAGGTGTGGAGCCATCACAACTAGGTTAGCTTGAAGGGGTTGAACGGGACAAAGGACACAAGGAGTTTACCCAGGTTCGGCCCCTCTCAACGAGGTAAAAGCCTACGTCCTGCTTCTAGTTGTATTGCTTGAGTTTCGAGGGAGCGAATATGCTTGACCTAGTTCTCGATTGCTTGTTTCTTGAGTTAACCCGCCGCCGGGTCTCACCTTTATATACACAGGTAGAGACCCAGAGGCTTACAGAATCCCGGCCGGCTCACACAACGTGACCGGCTCGGTTTCTAACTAGTCATGCCTTACAGAGCAATTCTTCCTACAACGGTTCACAGGCCCCGGTCTTGGGCCTTCACCAGGCCTGCCTCCAAGAGCCGCCGTCTTCATACTTCTCCTTGGGCCTCCTTGGACCTTCTTCACATTAAACCACCAACGGTGTAACGTGGCCCCTTCTAGGCGGGTCACACCTCAGAGTTATGTCCCCAACATTAGGCCCCAGGTTGATTTGAACTTATTCATATCAATCTTCACCGTTTAACTTAGTCGAAACGCATCAGCGTCGAATCTTCATTAGACCGATATAACCCGCCATGACATCACATAAACAGAGTCATTGTAAACCGCCATGACGTCATGTGCATGAATTCCGCATAAGGCCTAGGATATCTCAATGGATCTTTATTTTAATGGGCTTCCCGTGAATCAAGGTGCCCGCATTGTTAACATAATCATTTTGCCTCCTTGATTTCCGTGCATGCCATCTTATCATCTCCTTATAAATAGGGACAGGGGGGCCTCTTTTTTCACTTTTTAACCCTGCCTCTGCCTCTTCTTCTTCTTCCTCGCGACACCACTGCGACCCAAGCTTCGCCGCCGCCTTCCTCCTTCAGCAACGTCAACACCGACCGCTGCATCAAACTGAACGAACTAGAGAACCGCGGCGTATTCCCGCTCCCCGTCTCCATCATTAGGTACCACTTCTTAGTCTTTCAGATCTGCATTAGGTAACCAGCTGTTCGCGAGTTCTTCGGCGTTCAGCATTGTCGTCCGTAGTTCATCTACATGCCATTTAGTCGAGCCCAGATGTGATGCCAAAGTCATGTTTTAATCGTTTTGATGCCCACTGTTAACTATAGATCCATTACCTTCTGTTGAGATTCACCCCAACACAACAGTTCGTCCTCTGCATATGAGATTTAATAATTTCCACATGTTTTTCTAACTGCCGTGGATCCAATATTATAGAACTGTCTTGTGGAATCTGTTTGTCTAGCACTTGGTGAAATTTCACTCAACCTCATATCCGTAAATACCTGCATAACCTCATACCCGTGGAGTCCCGTTTTGCGGTACGCCACACCCCTCCCGATGAACAGGACCCCCGTTTCGACCGTAGCGCTCCAACACAAGTCCGTTTCCTCCGTTTTGCGGTACGCCACACCCCTCCCGATCAACAGGACCCCCGTTTCGACCGTAGGAGGTCTGTTTCCTCCGTTTTGCGGTACGCCAGACCCCTCCCGATGAACAGGATCCCGTTTCGAACGTGGTCGGTCGAACACAAGGCCGTTTCCGCTGTTCTGCGGTACGCCAGTCCTCGTTTCCATCGGCTGTTCCGTCCAAGCCCTCCCGATGAACACAACGACGCATTCCGTTCCGACCCAGCCGGTTGGCTCCCCATGAACACGAAGACGATGCAGTTTCTCTGTTCCGACCCAACCATGTACACGAGCCCTGGCCGTACGTATGTGTGAGTAGCCGTTTGAGACCCTGCCCGTATGTACATACTGTCACGACCGGTTTTTCAATAAAATATTTATTGAGAGACCAATCCCTTTTACGGACTAGTAAAGAAGAATTCCTTCTCATTGGTAGACAATATCTTGGTCACAGAAGAAAAATACCAGGAGTACTGAATATAATACAAGGTTGAGCGGAGACTGCTCAACAATTTATTACATGTACGCCGATAAAACACAACGGCGGATAGGGTGGCATAACTACTAACTCACGATAACAACGGTGGTGAAAATATCACCGCGAAGCGGGTGATATGACTCCTGAAAACTACAGCTCTTCGAGCGTCGGGGTGAAGCTCGAGGAGACTTATTGCGGGTGGCGGAAGCGTATATAATACAAGTGACCAATATCCAGGATCGCACGGGGCTGACTGGGACTCCTCTAGGCGTCGGACTCACTATCAAACTCTTCATCCATGAGATCGCCTTCGTCAACATCTGGCCAAATCAACAAGCCAGGTGAGTACTATGAAAGTACTTGCAAGACAGTTCGGACATAAGATATAACAAATGTAGACATGATGCATATGAACAGAAATAACAAGTGCACTCAAACAACGGAATAATCATGCACGGGAAAAATAAAGAGAAGTCGGGCGGTAGTCCTCCCGAAATCCCAAAATAATATACTGGGTGCCAAACGAGGGTCTGAATGACTCCTCGAGAGGAAAAATGCAAGAATAACAATGCCGCAGTCGGGCGTCAAGGCGACACCACATAAAGGGCTTATAATAGAAAATAAAAGGCAGTGCGTGCCACAGTCGGACGTCTGAGCGACATCACATAAAGGGCTTATATTGAAAGTAAAAGACAAACATGCCACAGTCGGACGTCTGAGCGACATCACATAAAGGGCTTATATTGAAAGTAAAAGACAAACATGCCACAGTCGGACGTCTGAGCGACATCACATAAAGGGCTTATATTGAAAGTAAAAGACAAACATGCCACAGTCGGACGTGTGAGCGACATCACATAAAGGGCTTATATTCATAACTTAGTAGCTCATGAATTTTAAATCATATCAAGAGAATAATCAGGCATGAGATAAACAACAGGGTTAGTCCATCCACAGGAATAACGTTCAGCCAAGTTTACTACTCACGCTCGCTTACCGGAAAAAAAATATATCACGTGGTTATGACATAGACATGGATACGCTGATCACGTTACTTGACCATGGATACGATGACTCGGAAGGATTTGACTCTGCAGAGTTTGTACTTTAACCACAGCCAACAGATTTCAGTAGTCACGGGGACTAGTTCCGTTTACGGTGTTTTGGAAGAAACACGTCTAACCAGTACACACCCGTTCAACATTCCGAAGCCAGGAATCACCCTCGGCAACGTTCAAGAAAAACCTTGAGACGGGGAGGCTACAACCTCGCGTAGCATGGGATCAAATTTCTATACGCGCGCTCTAAGGGGTGCCCCCCTCTCGGTCCCAACCGGAAACACCCATGACCCCTGACCGGATGACTGGCTTTAATCCAGGGTCATGGAACCCTCATCCCGGCCCCTCTATTTAGTGTGTACACGGAAAGAGGTTACCAACTTACTAAACCGTATTCTTGGCAGAAAACATGTGGCGGCACGGAAAGGGGAAGAACGATAACGTGACTCAGTTCACGTTAACGTCGGAGTTTATCGGACAACGTGAGGCTGGCATGCTACAACAATACCACCTCACTGCCTTTCATGTCACCACATGACTAGGCCATCTCTCATCAGAGATCACAGTAACCTTGGAGCACACGGATAGTTGCCTTACACGCACGAGATACTCACCGATGCTCATATGCCATGCGCAACCCTTCACGCAAACATGCAAAACACCTATCATATCAAAGGTTCAAACATGCTTGCCTAGTTCGGAGAAGTCGGAGTCTAGCTCGGCGAAGTTCGCGGCTCCGTCACCTCTCCCGGAACCTACGGTATAGCGAAAAATGCATACTAATGTGAAAACCAACGCGTGCAGAAAATCTGTTCCAATTTTTTTTCAAATAAATCCCATAAAAAACTAAACAAAATTATAAGACTGTCAGAAAAAGAATCACTCAAAAATCACTTTTTATTAAAAAGTTATAAGGGTTTCTGTCCAGAGACTCATCTATAATGAAACAGAAAAGTTCCAGGGGCTAAACTGAGAAAACAGAAAACGGTTCGAATAGAAACGCGCCAGCCCACAGAGAAAACGTACTCTGCCCGAAGGCGCCAACAGAAAATGCTTCGGGGGTGAAAGAAGAGAGGCTGACGTGGGGGGTCCACATGTCAGGTTTGAAAAACCTCGCCGGCGCCCGAAGGCTGCGGTGGTCGCCGGCGTCGAACCACGGCGAGTCAGGGAGATCGGAGTGTACCAAGAGTATCAGCGTGTCCTTCCGCGTCGGTGGGTGGTGGACTTGGGCGTCGGAGAGCACCACGTCGACGGCGACACTTTCTCCGGCGGACGACGGCTCGGGCGATGGTGGGGAACTCCGGTGGTGTGCTGCAACCTTCGAATTGAAGCGCGGGTCAGAAGGAGGGATGCACTAGAGAGCTACTGGCAAGAGATGGGAGGCAGAGGTGCACGCACGGGAGCGAATCGAGCTTGATCCCGTGGCGGGTCGCGGCGGCCGGAGTTGAGGAAGAAGACTCCCTCGGGGCTCTTCCAGAGGCTAGGCGGGGTCTTGGTGGAGTGCAGAGGTGGTGTGGGTACTAGCTGGAGCTCGGGGCCTCTATTTATAGGCGGCTCGAGGGGGTGGCCGTGAACGGAGAATCTCCGGCGAGCGATTACAACGAGGTAGTGGCTTGGCAGAGGGTTTAGGTGGCCAGGCAGCACCAGTGAGAGTTACTGGTCCCGTTCCACTGCTAAACTCGGTCGGGCATGCGTAATGGCGTCGGTCTTCGTCGGGGTCGCCGTACTGGCACGGCAGCGGCAGAGAGCGCGCTCCGCGCCTAGCGGTTCACGACGAGGGTGGCAGCGCGCACGGGGGAGTGGAAGACCACGCGGCGGCCTCCGGTGGCTTGGGCGGCGCTGGTCAGCACCGTCTACGCTGTGCTTCTTCCTGGCGGCCGCAAAGCCGCCGCTGGCGTCGGTCACGGGGCGGCGCACCTCCTCCTGCTCGTCGCCGACGCCCGCAAGCATCCAAGCGCTCGTGCGATGCAGAGGACAAGGGGGAGGGGACAGGGAACACGGCGACGCCGAGGCACTGGCGAGATCGACTACGGACACTGAAGAAACGACAGTAGTTCAGACACTGTTAACTGAACTTGACTGAACCTTAGAGAAACAGTGTCCAGCAGGTGTTCGATGAAATGATTTGGTATGAAGAAAATTTTTCCTGGAGCTGGGACTTGGTGAGGTGACCTCTCAATGCACCCAGAGGCTGCCTGATTTTTCTCAGAATTTTTGGAGAAGGATTTGAATGAATTTCATCAAATTTGGCAAATCTGGTCCAAACTTGCAGCAAGTATAGTTTGAAAAATTTGAACTGGAGACCAGTGGATCTTCATGGATCTTGGTTGAGGGTTCAAAGGACTAGGAAGGGAAAATGGTTTGGGGGCAAAAATCAAAGCAGAAAGAGTAGTTCCTTTGTAAACCTCCAAGGATCAAGATATAAGGCAGAAATTGTTTTTGATAAGAAGTAAATGGAAATAATTATATGGAGAGGTTCAACTTGCTGGATTTGAAGCATATCATGATCCAAAGATGAGGAAAGGCTTATGGGAGGGAATTTACCCTTGGGTCATGGCAAGAGGAATTTTTGAAAGTGAAAAAAAATCATTCCAAAAGCTATAGGGCCTTTTAAAGAAATTTTCAAAGGACATTTTTCCAAGAGAAAAACATTTTGGTTTGAGTCCAAATAAAAGAGGAAAACCTCCAAGACCAAAAATCAAGTTTTGAGTGAATCCGAAAATGAAGCACTAGTCATAAAAGAAAATATTTTGAGAGGGAGAGTTCTTTTAGAAGAAAATTTTAAATCACCTCCCTCAAATCAACGAAAAGTTTTGAAAAAGCCAAATAAAATTTTGGGTGTCACACATACGCGGCCGTATTTTCTTTCTTGCACACTGGCCGTTGTACGTACGTGTACATGCTACGTGTGCGCCTCTACTATGACACGTGCGCGCCTCTACATCAACCAGTATGTACGTACACGTTCGCGACCAGAATGACAACGCTACGTATGCTTCGACCAGGTGGGTCCCGACTGTCAGGCACTTCCTTGCGTGAGAAGATGTAGCTGGTGGGTCCCAGCAGTTAGGGGGGCGAATCGTTTTTTTTGCCGGACGCACTTCCTTGCGTGCGAAGATGTAGCTGGTGGGTCCCAGCAGTCGGGGGGAAACGATTTTTTCGCGAAATACGGTGGCCCGCCGGTGGGTCCCCGTTGTCAGGTGGAGGAATAATTATTTTGCGCGTAATAAGGAGGCACTTCCTTACTGCGAGCGTGGACCCAGCTGTGAGCCTCTCCACGTACAGTCCACGTCCGATGGAAGCCGTTCCTTGACCACACGTTGACCACGCCGTGCCGAGAGCACCAGGGCGGTGGACGACGGCAAGGCCTAGGAAGGGGACGACGCGGAGCCGGGGAAGACGCGGCAGTGGATGCCCACGCGTAGAGGAGTACGAGGGTTCACTGGTTCCCTGCGGTGTGAGGCTGCCGTCACCGCAGAATAACATGGGGTGTGGGTGAGTAGAGGGATGGCCTGGCCAGCGGTGGGAGTAGTGGGGGGCGGTGAGGCCTCCGCCGCATTGCAGCCGGCCACGGGAGGCAGGAGCACGAGGCACGACCAGCGCTGGTTTGGGCGGCTGGAGCAAGAAGACCAGAGGTTGAAGAAGCACTACGGCCGTTGGATGGACATCGTACGGTCACTGGAGCTAGAATCGTGCATATTGAATAAGTTGACAAAGCCCTCCATCCCCGTCAACTTAGTAGGCCCACAAGTCAGCCTGCCAATATACTGGGTCCCAGCTAACAGGGGGAGTATTCATTTTTTTTGTGCGTAATAAGGAGGCACTTCCTTGGTGCGAAGATATAGCTGGTGGGTCCGAGCTGTCAGCGGCGGTAACATTTTTTTCGCGAAATACAGAGGCCCTTTTGGTGGTCCCACATGTCAGGTGAAGGAATCATTATTTTGCGCGTAATAAGGAGGCATTTCCTTGCGTGCGGCCGTGGACCCAGTTGTCAGCCTCTCCACGTACAGTCCACTTCAGATGCATGTCGGTCATTGACCACGTTGACCAGGCTGCGCCGAGAGCACCAGTGCGGTGGATGACGGTGATGCCTAGGAAGGGAACGACACAGAGCCAGGGAAGACTCGGCAATTGTTTCCCACGCGGAGCGGAGTACGACTGTATGAGGGTTTATTGATTCGTCTGCCGCCGCCGGAGAATAACAGCACGTGTGGGTGAGTAGAGGGATGGCTAGGCCGGCGATGGGAGTACGGTGGGGCGGTGAGGCCTGCGCGGTAGCACAGCCGGCCGCGGGGAGGAGGGAGCAGGCAGTCCCGCCGGCGCTTGTTTGAACGACTGGAGCAGGAAGAGCGGAGATTGAAGAAGCACGACGGCCGTTGGATGGACATCCAACAGTCACTGCTTGTGCATCAACCTTTTTTTAGGAAAGCCTCAAATCTGTGGAAAACATCATACAGCCCATCTGCCATTATTTCTAATAGTTTATAGCCCATTTGCTAATTCTTAAGGTTTTTTGGAGCCCATATTCTTTTTGTTAGCATTACAGCCCATATTGTGGCCACGGTTAAAAAATTATACGAAATTTTGCATATTTCGGTGCGGTCCAAACTGTTTTTAATCCCGAAATTTCGAGTCACATTCAAACTGATTTACAAATAAATGTATATCAATATAAAATCCAACAAATTGTCCACGCATAAAAATCAATGCAATTTAAAATCTCGAAATGAAAAAAAAAGAAATTTGAAACTAATTGCTGGTTTGATGTGTTTTAAAAATGTACAACCCATTTCTCATTACTGATAGGCCATATTTCTCGGCCAGCCGAATGAAGCTCTCCTCGTCTTGAAGATTTGCAGCCCAACAGGCCTGACAAAGCGACTTGGCAAATCACAAAAAACTGGGCTGTGGCCGTGGACCCAGCTGTTAGCCTCTCCACGTACAGTACTCTTCCGATGGAAGTTGGTCGTTGACCACATTGACCACGCCACGCCGAGAGCACCAAGGTGGTGGACGACGGCGAGGCCTAGGAAGGGGACGACGCGGAGCTGGGGAAGACGCGGCAGTGGATGCCCATGCGGAGAGGAGTACGAGGGTTCACTGGTTCGACTGCGGTGTGAGGCTGCCGTCGCCGCAGGATAACAGGGGGTGTGGTGAGTGGAGGGATGGCCTGGCCAGCTGTGGGAGTAGTATGGGGGCAGTGAGGCCGCCGCGGCAGCACAGCCGACCACGGGAGGCAGGAGTAGGTGGCATGACCGGCGCTGCTTTGGGCGGCTGGAGCAAGAAGACCAGAGGTTGAAGAAGCACTATGGCCGTTGGATGGACATCATACGGTCACTGGAGCTAGAATCGTTCATATTGACTAAGTTGACAAAGCCCTCTGTCCCCGTCAACTTAGTAGGCCCACAAGTCAGCCACCAACTATGGTGGGTCCTAGCTAGCAGGGGGTATTCATTTTTTTGTGCGTCATAAGGTGGCACTTCCTTGCGTGCGAAGATATAGCTGGTGGGTCCGACCTGTCAGCGGGGGGAACATTTTTTTCACGAAATACAGAAGCCCTTCCCGTGGGTCCTAGCTGTCAGGTGGAGGAATCATTATTTTGCGCGTAATAAGGAGGCATTTCCTTGCGTGCGGCTGTGGACCCAGCTGTCAGCCTCTCCACGTACAGTCCACTTCCGATGGATGTCATTCATTGACCACGTTGACCAGGCCACGCCGAGAGCACCGGGGCGGTGGACGACGGCGAGGCCTAGGAAGGGAACGACACGGAGCCAGGGAAGACTCGGCAGGTTTTTCCCACGCGGAGGAGTACGAGGGTTTACCGGTTCGTATGCCGTCCCCGGAGAATAACAGCAGGTGTGGGTGAGTAGAGGGATGGCTAGGCCAGCGATGGGAGTATGGTGGGGCGGTGAGGCCTACGCGGCAGCATAGCCGGCCGCGGGAGGAGGGAGCAGGCAGTCCCGCCGGCGCTTGTTTGAGCGGCTCGAGCAGGAAAAGCAGAGATTGAAGAAGCACGACAGCCGTTGGATGAACATCCAACAGTCACTACTCTCGTGTTCATTATTTCTAATAATGTACAGCCCATTTGCCGAGTCTTCCCTACAGCCAACAGTCACTACTCTCGTGTTCTTCAGAATTTTTTTGGAGCCCATCTTCTTTTTGTTAGCATTACAGCCCATATTGTGGCCACGGTTAAAAAGTATACGAATGTTTTGCATATTTCGGTGCGGTCAACTGTTTTTAATCCCGAAATATCGATTCACATTCAAACTATTCTAAAAAATAAATTATATAAATATAAAATCCAAATAATTTTCCACGCATAAAAATCAATGGAATTTAAAATCTTGTAATGAAAAAAATTTGAAACTAATTCCCGGTTTGATGTGTTTCAAAAATGTACAGCCCATTTCTGGGCAAACCGAATGAAACTCTCCTCGTCTTGAAAGATTTGCAGCCCAGCAGGGCTGATAAAGCAAGTAGGCCTCGTTTGAGTATTTCTTTAAAAAAAATAGAACTAGGTTAGCCATTTTCAGCAAGAAAAAAACACAACTGGGCTCATGATGTGGTAAACATAAATAAAACCCTGGCTAGATGGGCCACAGCCCCCGCACAGCCCCGTTGTTACCCTGATCCGTCGCTAAAACTAGTATAAATAATTGGTTGGGATTTGTTAGTTGTTACAATATTTCACTCTAAATGAAACAACTGGCAAGCCATTTGCCTTGCTTCAAAGAAAATATGACAGTCATAGCTGAGTTGAAAAGGGCAAGAACATCTAACTCCAGCTTACAAACTGTACAAAAGCACAAGGGTTAATTGTTCATCAGGTTTACAAAAAACCCCAGGTTGAAAAGGGCAACAACATCTAACTCCAACACTGTTTTTGGCAGTCACAGTCAAATGGATCGGTCAGGTCCATAGAATGAACATCCTGGGTCGTAAAATTTACTGGATTATGACCACAATATGTTGTAAATAGAAGCCCGACATGTTCAGAAGCTCTTTTGCCCACTTGAAACTCCTTTTTTTGCTCTTCCACATACCCATCCATCAAAACCATGCTCCTGATAAACTTAAGCCTGATGGACAATAGTAACATCACATTCAGCAGGAAGAATGTGACAAATCTAGTGTTTGCACGGCTGGCTACATATCGTTCTAGCGTTATTGTCTTCAATCGAATCTCATGAGAAGTGAGAAAATCCTGATGCTTACGAATCCACCGATTGGTTATAACTTTCTTACCCCGTCCTGTTGCCTAAATAGACATGAAGATTGAAAACAGTTAAGGTCTAAAAAAAGAGTGTCGAAAGAGCAACAGCTGAACGGTTAATTCTAGTACACTATATGCGGGCTTCCAATGTGTGTGAAATTATCACCTTTATATACAACTTCTCCATACATGGAAAGCATTGCAGCAAGCCAATAATCTTGTTCAGATCAAAACTATTCATTTGGATATATAAGATCTTGACAGAATCCAGCACCATTGATAGGCCATCCATGGAGAAACTCTTCATTGAGCATAGAACATAATATTAGTACAAAATGTGTACTCCAACATGACATATAACTTATGCACATAAATTTAAAATGCAGCTTATGGTTACAAGTGTAGATGATAATGTAAAGTACCTGAAGAACAGTGGAGCCAAACACCATATTGAAATGAGCACAGAGATCATGTATTACACCCAAGGTCTCCAGTTTAGGCGCAGAGAGGACGGTTATTTGCAACGGTGAATAACTAGAATCAAGGATCAACCTTTGAAGTGAAGGGGCATCTTGGATGATGAGCTGCCTTCCGTCAAAACAAATTCCAATTCTTACAAGGTTAGGCGACTTTATTTGGAGACAACCGATTCTAACTGTGAAAACAAGCACCAAGCACTCCAGGGCAGGACAAATGGAGTGGATGATGCTGTGCAATGAGGCCTCCGATATACGAACCCCCACAAGTGAAAGTTTCTTGAGAAATGGGAGTTGAAGGTTTAGTACCAGATTGTCTGGTAGGTCGCACAGCGCAAAGGTGGCGGTGTGGAGAGAGAAGGAAAACCGCAAGATGGACATCGGTGCTGAGGGCACAGGTAGATGGCGTTCGGTATCTGGTAGGTGATTTCTCGGGGAATAGTAGAACTCAAGCAGCTGTAGTTCTGTGAATTCAGGGGATTTCAGCCAGGCGTCCACCGTGCAGGGCATGGTATGCTTGTTCAGGTAGCATGACAGGATGCAGAGGTTTTGAACAGAGCCCTGGTGGGAGGAGATGATGGCTCTGGGGATTTGAAAATCATTGAAGAGAGATAGCTGACGACAGTCGAGATTAAGGGGCACGGCGCGCCATAGAGGGCGCCACCAAATTGAGAGGACTTGGGTGCGGCAGCAATCCTTGGTGGGGAGAAGCAAGATGATCTCCCCAAGGACGGCGTCCGGGAGATCGCTGATGCGGTCCACCCGAGATTCTATGGGTTCCTGGGATCCGGTGAGGGCGAGGGCGCCGCTTCTCCACGCGCTGCCGGGTGCGGGATCTACAACACGCGCCGGCGCTGGCGGGAGCCTCATCTTCTTGGCGCTTGTCGGCGTTCTAGGAACGGGGGTCCCCAGACTTGCCTGCCTGCGGCCCACGCCGTGGCTGTGCTACAGGCCTGTATGGCCCATCTTCATCAGCGAGACATTCAGGACCCTCGCGAGGGGCCAAGCCTCGCAAGGCGGACAACGCAAGACCTCCTCAGGAGCGGCCTCACCAGGCTGCCTCGCGAGGAGCATAGAAATCAAGGCAGGGCAAGCCTCGCGAGGCTCTCATGACGTGAGCCATGACGATCAAGATCAGGCGGACGCTAGGCGGGTGCCAGCGCGCGCAGCGTCCTTGTTTCCTCTTTGGTGCTACGGGGGCAAGCGCAGGCGCGGAGTACCGAGGCATCAAGCAAAGGTTTCCATATTAGTGCAACGAGACAAAGACCAGCAGGACGGCAGGACGGAGGTCACCATGGAGCCCAAGACGGCGTCACCACCAGAGCCTTTTGCTGGCAAAGACCGCTTTAATCAGGATAAGCTGTACTAGCTGTCCCCTTTCAAATTGGCCGTTGTTGGCTCCCTTCCCGCTCAATATTTGGGGAGAGGACCAGGGCCCATATAAGTAGAGTTAGCCACCACCGTAGAGACAACTTATCTTGGACTGGATCCACTTCATCCACACACCCACAAGTTCGCAGAGCACAAGAACACCTCACCCTCAGGAGGCTGTTCTTACTCTTGTACTATTCATCATCAGCCCAAGAGGCAATCCATCCACCACCACACTGGAGTAGGGTATTACACCACAACGGTGGCCCAAACCAGTATAAATCTTGTGTTCTTTGTGCTGTGAGTTCGTCGAGTTCGTCCGCGAGATCGTAGCGAGCTAGGGCGTGGATCGGTAGGGAGGAAATCTTCGCGCGCACCCCAGTGTTCGAACCTTGAGGTTTTGCCAGAACCCGAGATCCGACATTTGGCGCGCCAGGTAGGGGTGCGCCGGAACTTCCCTTCCGTCGTTTCGCGTCCAGTTGCTCCATCATCTCCATGGCGGACGCTCGCCGTGCTCGTGCTGAGCGCCGGGCTGCCCTAGCCACCCGCGTCGCTCAGATGGCCCCCGTCAGTGGGCCACCTCATCGTTCCCCGTCGCCTACCGCCAACGCCGCCACCGGCCCGGCGGGGAACGAGCAGCAAGCGTCCTTGCTGCACCCCTCGGTGCGGCGGGACGGCCGCACCGCCACTCCATCGCTAACTCCGGCCGGTTCCTCGTCCCACGCTCATCGCGCTCCCATGGACGCACGGGCCGTGCTCCTCACGGCGCACGCGCTCCTGCGCTACCGCCCGGTCGACGACCTCTACAAGGACTGGCTCAACCGCATCGCCAAGCTCGTCCACGCCGCAGGGGGCTCCCCTGCATCGTCCCTCTCTCATCCTCACGCTCCACCAGCTACAGGCGACGTAGCTCACGGAGCACCTCCACCACCTCTGCCCCAAGACGGCGCTAAGGCGCGTGGCTCCGCGACGCGATCCGCCGCGTCCGGCACCTGCGCGTGAAGAAGGAAGCTGCCAAGAAGTCCCTCGACCGCAAGAGAACGCTCCGCCACTCCTCGCACCACCGCGCCAGGATCGTCTGCTGCGGCAGGGCCCCGCGCCGCTTGCTGTGGCGGCACGTGGGCATCAGGACCAAGCTCCGCCTCCAAGACGGGCCCCGGCGACCACGGCCGGCTGCCGCGCCTTCACCCCTGAGCTGCGTAGCGTCGCCTGGCCGGGCAAGTTCAAGCCGGATCTGCCTCCTTGTTATGACGGCACCCCCGACCCCGCGGAGTTCTTGTAGCTCTACGAGCTGAGAATCGAGGCGGCCAACGGCGATGAGAAAGTCATGGCGAACTGGTTCCCTATGGCACTCAAAGACGGCGCCCATTCGTGGCTCCTGAACCTGCCTCCAGGCTCGATCTCCTCCTGGGACGAGATGCGCGACCGCTTCGTCGCCAACTTCCAGGGCACTCGCGACCGCCCACTGGCCGCGGGTGACCTGCGCCGCGTCAAGCAACAACCAGGAGAGACCCTCCAGAAGTACATCCAGCGCTTCAACAACATTCATCTCAAGATCCCCAAGGTGACGGACGAGGCCATCATCTCCGCGTTCTCCGACGGCGTCCGCGACGTTAAGATGAAGGAGGAGCTCGCTATCCACGAGGAGTTGTGCACATCTCAGGAGTTGTTCAACCTGGCGACCAAGTGCGCAAGAGCCGAGGAAGGGTGCCTCTCCCTCCTCGAGCTGCCGGCTGCAGGCCCGGAGGAGAAGAAAGCCAAGGCCAAGGACGTGAAGCGCAAGGAAGCAGCCATACTCGCAGCGGAGCCGGACACCAAGCGAGACAGAGATCAGCCCAAGTCATCCAAGAGCAGCCGGCCGTTCTGCGCCTTCCATAACCTGAATACCCACAACACCAGCGACTGCCAAGAGCTCAGAGCCATTCGTGAAGGACGCTTCGGTCGACGCCCCGAGTGCAGCGACCGGGGCTACGGCCGAGGAGGAGGACGTGTTGGCGGGCGCTGGGACGACCGTGGCCCGTGCCAGGAGTGGCGCGACAGGCCTCGTGAGGACCGCTGGCAGGATCATCCTCGCGAGGGCGCCTGGAGGGAACAGCCTCATGAGGATCGTCCTCAGGGCAACGCCGGTCTTCCCCCGCTGCCGCCACCAACGAGAAGGAATGATGACCACCATCAGGACGACGGGGCTGGGGGCTTCCAAGAGCAACGCGCGATCGCCTGCATCCTGGGCGGAGCCCAGGCCCCAGCCTCGCAGCGCATCTTCAAACAGTTTGCTCGTGAAGTGAATGCAGTCCTCCCCAAGCTTGAGGCCACGCGCCCGCTCAGGTGGTCCCAGTGCGCCATCACCTTCAACTCGGCAGATCAGCTCAAGTGCGCGGCCACCGCTGGCGCTCTCCCGATGCTTTGTTCACCAGTCATCAGCAACGTGCAAGTTACCAAGACCCTCATCGACGGCGGTGCAGGGCTCAACGTCCTGTCTGTCGACACGTTCGACAACCTCCAAGTGCCGTATGATCAGCTTCAGCCTACCAAGCCTTTCTCAGGAGTGACCGACGGCTCCACCACACCGATAGGGCAGGTCCGCCTCCCTATCACCTTCGGGGAACGCATGAACTACCGCACCGAGCTCATCGACTTCGATGTCGCGCACATCCGTCTACCATACAACGCCATCCTTGGGTATCCAGCCCTGGCCAAGTTCATGGCGGTGACACACCACGGCTACAACGTCCTCATGATGCTGGGAAGCGGTGGAATCATCACGGTCCCATGCGAAGAAAGAGACGCGGTCTGCTCCCTCGAGCGTGCCTTTCAAGCTACGACAATCGACGACCCCGACAGCAAGGGCGAGGGCCCTCAGAGGCCACCCCTATGAAGAAGAAGCAGCTGCGCCGTGCCAGACCTCAGGAGGGTGGCGTCGCGGCTGGAACCTCGTCAGGATCAGCGCCCGCTCCAGGGGCGCCTCCCTCCATCGCATAGGAAGGCGCGCCCAGTGCCCTCCTCGGGCAGGGCTCGAGGGCTCTCTTCTGGAGGGCCTCAGACCTTGCCAACATCACGAGGGAGGCGCTCGGGCACCACTTGGAGGCGTGCTTCATGACACGTTTCCCTCAGGAGAACACAGGGCAAGGAGCGCCCACCGCTCAAGAGTTCATCACCAAGACCACTCAGGAACTGCAAGACGCAAGGGCCATGCGGTGCGACCGCTGCTCACGAGGCGCAGCTCCCCATCCAGGCGAGGATGTCGGGCTACGTGTCTGCATTGATGTCCCGGGGATCAACAGGGCCGCTTCTCAGGAGCTTTTCTGGCCTTCGCGCGTGGGCCGTTGCGAGGGTCCACCACACAGCTATGTTCGCATGCCTTTTGGCTTGCTGAGCGTGTCGTTCGTCTATCAGCACAACCTGCGGTGCACCCTGGCGACTCAGGAGGCCAGGCACCGTGCCGTCCTGGCGGAGATGGAGACGGTCCCCATGGAACCACCTGAGCCCCCAGAGCCTCCCGAGGCTCAGGGCCCCGGTGGCTCGTGAGGAGCAACCCCTTCGCCGCGTAACTTCAGCTGCCCCGACATCCCTTCATCAACAGAACCAGGTGACATTTTCCAAGTTTATTTAGCTGGGAGCGCCCCTCGGGCTGCATCATTCCCAGGCCGCGTGGGTCCGTCCCTGTGGCATGTACCCCTTTTGCTTATGTCTTTAGCTTACCTTGCTGGGGGCGCCCCTCGGGCTGCATCATCCCCAAGCCGCTCGGGCCAGACCTAGTGGCATGTATCTTTCTGCATTCACCCAAGCTGATTTGCCTTTCATGCGTAATCTACCTGTGGTTATCACCTGCTCGATTGCCACCAGCCACGGGTCCACCCCTCTCTCATGCAATTCGCTTGCACGTTAAAAGGGGGGCTTCTGAGCATCGCGACTCAGGAGCTCTTACTGGCTCTCCAGCCCTCACCCCTGGCCTTGACCACGGCATCGCAACCTGGCATACCAGCGGCGGCTGAGCTCGCTCGAGGGCCGGGACCTGAGGACGTAGAGCACTAAGGAGAACATGGGAGGAGGGAGACTCGTATGGGCCCGACCTAGCTACGCTGCGGAATCTCGCGCACCAGCCTGGCGCATCCCAAGGAATCGACCCCAAACGACCAAGATAAGTCTCGTGCTCAGATTGGCTAATTGTTGGAGCCTAAGGGGCACGCTCGCCGCAGCCCTGTTGCGGCCACGTCGCCTCCCTTTCTTGCCTTACCATGGCTGCTTGAGCGCTAAAGGGGACCTCCTGAGCATCGCGCCTCAGGGGCTCTTACTAGACCTCGGGCCGCTCACCTCCTGGCCTTGACCATGGCACGCGACCTGGCATACCAGCGACGGCTGTAGCCTGCCTGGGGACCGGGACCTGTCAGTGCAGAGCAACAAGCTATCGCGAGGTTGGAAAGGGGAGACCGAGCCTTAACAAGACATGCGTTCACAAATTTTCATAATAAGGAAGATATACACAAAAGACATCACAGACCCTTACACGCCCCCACGGGGCACTTCATGGTTCCTCGCAGGGAACAGGAGATGAGAACCTAGGGGAATCCTATCTACAGCCTCCCGCGGCTGACGCCATCATCAACAGTGGGCCGCGGGAGGCCGGCGCCAACCCCATCCAGATCAGCGGCGGCGGTTGTTGGACGCCGCAGCCCTGCTCCGAGCACGGCGAGAGCTCGGGGGGACGTAGATGTTGTCGCTCGTCTCCGGAGTCTCGTAGAGCTCAGGAGAACCGCTGGACTCCCAGGGGCCGCTGCTGCTGGAGTAGCCACGAGCAGAGCGCGTGTTATCCTGGCTCTCCCCTCTAGGGCAACACTCCAGGCGGCAGCCCTCCGCATCGAAGACCTTGAAGAAAAGCATGGAGACGCCGTCATACTCGAAGTGGATCGCGAGGGCGCCCTTCGCACGGCAAACCCGTGCGACCTCACCCCAGCCGCGGGTCATGACGATCTTGCTGGAGGGGACCGCTTCAAACTCTGCTCCGGTCACCGGAGCATCGCAGTCAGCATGCTGCAGCCAGAGCTCGAGGGGGCCCCTCGGCGGCATCACGTTGGAGAAGAACCGCGGGAAGTGGATCCAAGAGCTTGGGGGCATCGGCGCCCATAGCACAAGCTCGCGTGAAGAATCCGCGGCGTGGATTACGGGAGCAACAACGCGTGTCGCCATCGCACGGCGACCGCGGACGCGGCGCGGGCGGCGCCTCTCGTCGCTCCTTCCTCCTAAGCCCTCGGCTCGGGCATACAAAGGTAGCGGATACCCTGGAGGAGGCCGCTCGCACCAAGGCCTCGTCACCACCTGCATCGTCGCTTCGTCACGATGATGAACCGACCTCTTCTTCGGCGGGAGCGGCCCCAGATCATCGCGGTGGGCCTTGCCCTTCTCCACGGCGGAGAACCTACGGATCGGCGCCATTGCAGCTAGCGATGGAGCAAAGAGGAAGAAGCACACGAACAAGGAAGAGATGGGCGATGGGGGCTCTGCCCCCTCCCCATTTATAGCGGAAGAAGGCCAACCGGCGCCTCCCACGATCGCAGGTAATGATGGTTTTCCTTGCAGGTCGCAGGGACTTGTCAAGTGGAGCAGTTACCGAGGCAGCGTGGGGAAGCGGAGACGCCCACGTCCAATCAACCGCCATGCATTGACCAAGGCCGAAGGATTTTGGGTCCCGCGGCGCTACGTGCTTGACCTTTGGCTTCGCCTCGAAGCCAAGCCCGAGCGCGCCTTGGGCCCGGGGGCTACTGTCGGCGTTCTGGGAACGGGGGTCCCCAGACTTGCCTGCCTGCGGCCCACGGCGTGGCTGTGCTGCGGGCCTATACGACCCATCTTCATCAGCGAGACACTCAGGACCCTCGCGAGGCGGACGACGCAAGACCTTCTCAGGAGCAGCCTCAGCAGGCTGCCTCGCAAGGAGCAGAGAAATCAAGGCAGGGCAAACCTCGCGACGCTCTCGTGATGTGAGCCATGATGATCAAGATCAGGTGGACGCCAGGCGGGCGCCAGCGCGCACAACGTCCTTGTTTCCTATTTGGTGCTACGGGGGCAAGCGCAGGCGCGGAGTACCGAGGCATCAAGCAAAGGTTTCCATATCAATGCAACAAGACCAAGACTAGCAGGACGACAGGACGGAGGTCACCGTGGAGCCCAAGACGGCGTCACCACCAGAGCCTTTTGCAGGCGAAGACCGCTTTTGTCAGGATATGCTGTACTAGCTGTCCCCTTTCAAACTGGCCGCTGTTGGCTCCCTTCCCGCTCAATATTTGGGGAGAAGACCAGGGCCCATATAAGTAGAGCTAGCCACCACCGTAGAGACAACTCATCTTGGACTGGATCCACTTCATCCACACACCCAAAAGTTCGTATAGCACAAGAACACCTCACCCTCAGGAGGCTGTTCTTACTCTTGTACTGTTCATCATCAGCCCAAGAGGCAATCCATCCACCACCACACTGGAGTAGGGTATTACACCACAACGGTGGCCCGAACCAGTATAAATCTTGTGTTCTTTGTGCTGTGAGTTCGTCGAGTTCATTCGCGAGATCTTAGGGAGCTAGGGCGTGGATCGGTAGGTAGGAAATCTTCGCGCGCACCCCAGTGTTCGAACCTTGAGGGTGATGACCCACAAGTATAGGGGATCTATCGTGGTCCTTTCGGTAAGTAAGAGTGTCGAACCCAACGAGGAGCAGAAGGAAATGATAAGCGGTTTTCAGCAAGGTATTCTCTACAAGCACTGAAATTATAGGTAACAGATAGTTTTGTGATAAGGTAAATTGTAACGAGCAACAAGTAACAAAAGTAAATAAAGTGCAGCAAGGTGGCCCAATCCTTTTTGTAGCAAAGGACAAGCCTGGACAATTTCTTATATGAAGGAAAACGCTCCCGAGGACACATGGGAATTATCGTCAAGCTAGTTTTCATCACGTTCATATGATTCGCGTTCGGTACTTTGATAATTTGATATGTGGGTGGACCGGTGCTTGGGTGCTGTCCTTACTTGAACAAGCATCCCACTTATGATTAACTCCTATTGCAAGCATCCGCAACTGAAAAATAAGTTTTAAGGTAAACCTAACTATAGCATGAAACATATGGATCCAAATCAGCCTCTTACGAAGCAACGCATAAACTAGGGTTTAAGCTTCTGTCACTCTAGCAACCCATCATCTACTTCTTACTTCCCAATGCCTTCCTCTAGTCCCAAATAATGGTGAAGTGTCATGTAGTCGACGTTCACATAACACCACTAGAGGAGAGACAACATACATCTCATCAAAATATCGAACGAATACCGAATTCACATGACTACTAATAGCAAGACTTCTCCCATGTCCTCGGGAACAAACGTAACTACTCACAAAGCATATTCATGTTCATAATCAGAGGAGTATTAATATGCATAATGGATTTGAACATATGATCTTCCACCAAATAAACCAACTAGCATCAACTACAAGGAGTAATCATTACTACTAGCAACCTACAGATACCAATCCCAGACTTAGAGACAAGACTTGGATACAAGAGATGAACTAGGGTTTGAGAGGAGATGGTGCTGGTGAAGATGTTGATGGAGATTGGCCCCCTCCCGACGAGAGGAGCGTTGGTGATGACGATGGCGATGATTTCCCCCACCCAGAGGGAAGTGTCCCCGGTAGAACAGCTCCGCCAGAGCCCTAGATTGGTTCCGCCTCGTGGCGGCGGAGTCTCGTCCCGAAAGCTTGGTTATGATTTTTCTTCGGACGAAAGACTTCATATAGCAGAAGATGGGCACCGGAGGGCCACCAGGGGGCCCACGAGGCAGGGGGCGCGCCTAGGGGGATAGGGCGCGTCCCCCACCCTCGTGCCTGGTGGGTGGCCCCCCTCTGGTATTTCTTCCGCTCAATATTTTTTATTATTGCCAAAAATAACTTCCGTGGAGTTTCAGGACTTTTGGAGTTGTGCAAAATAGGTCTCTAATATTTGCTCCTTTTCCAGCCCAGAATTCCAGGTTCCGGCATTCTCCCTCTTCATGTAAACCTTGTAAAATATTAGAGAATAGGCATAAGTATTGTGACATAATGTGTAATAATAGCCCATAATGCAATAAATATCGATATAAAAGCATGATGCAAAATGGACCTATCAACTCCCCCAAGCTTAGACCTCGCTTGTCCTCAAGCGGAAGCCGATAACGATAAATATGTCCACATGTTTAGAGGTAGAGGTGTCGATAAAAATAAAATACGGACATGAGGGCATCATGATCATTCCTATAATAATCTATTCACAATGTCAAGTATGAATCAGAAACTTTATTGAGAACTAACAAACTATAATCTCAGTCAATGAAGCAATTGCAATTTATCATAAGATCAGAAAGAGTCTATGTAAGAGCTTTGCAGCAAGTCCACATACTCAACTATCATTTATTCTTTCACAATTGCTAACACTCACGCAATACTTGTGGTGGAGTTTTAATTGGACACAGAGAAAGATAGGGGCTTATAGTTTCGCCTCCCAACCTTTTACCTCAAGGGTAATGTCAACAATAATAGTTCATGCTAACTTACATCCAATTGGATATATATACCAGTATCTTTCCAACACACTTTGCTTGCCAAAGGATACAATGTAAAAAGGAAAGGTGAAGATCACCATGACTCTTGCATAAGGTAGAAGATGATAGTAAAAGATAGGCCCTTCGCAGAGGGAAGCAGAGGTTGTCATGCGCTTTCAGGGTTGGATGCACGGAATCTTAATGCAAAAGAACGTCACTCTATATTGCCACTTGTGATGTGGACCTTTATTATGCAGTCCGTCGCTTTTATTTCTTCCACATCACAAGATCGTATAAAGCTTATTTTCTCCCACACTAATAAGTCATACATATTTAAAGAGCAATTTTTATCGCTTGCACTGATGACAACTTACTTGAAGGATCTTACTCAATCCATAGGTAGATATGGTGGACTCTCATGGCAAGACTGGGTTTAAGGGAATTTGGAAGCACAAGTCGTATCTCTACTTGGTGCAAAGAATTTGGCTAGCATGAGGGAGAAAGGAAAGCTCAACATGTTGGATGATCCATGACAATATACTTTATTTCAGATATAAGAAAACATAACCCATTACGTTGTCTTCCTTGTCCAACATCAAATCTTTAGCATGTCATATTTTAATGAGTGCTCACAATCATAAAAGATGTCCAAGATAGTATATTTATATGTAAAACCTCTCTTTCTTTATTACTTCCTATTAATTGCAACGATGACCAAATCTATGTTTGTCAACTCTCAACAACTTTTAATCATCATACTCTTTATATGTGAAGTCATTACTCTTCATAAGATCAATATGATCTCTTTGTTTCTTTTACTCTTTTCTTTTTCTATTCTTTTATTCCCTCAAGATCATAGCAAGATAATCAAGCCCTTGACTCAACAATAATCTTTATTATATATAGCTCAAGGACTCGATTACATAGAGGGAACATAAAGCAAAACTCAAAACTAGATCATACAAAAACTTTATTCTACTAGATCAAGATATTACTAAAGGGATCGAACTAAGAAAAATGGTAAAGATAGGAGTGTGATGGTTATACGATACCGGGGCACCTCCCCCAAGCTTGGCAGTTGCCAAGGGGAGTGCCCATACCCATATGATTATGTCTGCTTTGCTGGTGAAGAAGATGGTGGTGACGCTGGGTAGTCGCACATCGAGCGTAAGAGATCGTCCAACTTGCGGATAATGCCCTTGGGTGCAACGATATGCTCCTTCAACAAAATTTTTTGTATACGAGCTAACTCAATCATCTTGAAAGCTTCGATCTCAGTTGGGGTAAGAAGATTGTGATCAAGTTGAAGGATGTCTTCGGTTGCCGGAACTTGGTCCTCCGTGGCCTTCTTGATCCCTTCATCCTTGTTGATCTCCATGGGTTCTTACCTCTTCAGCTCTATCTTCATTAGCCAAGCGTCGTTGTCACCATTGTTGGAGGAGGGGGTCGACATGATGCCTGGCCTTGACAACCCTGACAGAAAATAGCTCAAAACAAGAACAGAGGATAATTGCGTGATACGGTTGTCAAAACCTTCGGGAGATTATATAATGAATTTTTACCGACCAAAATATGTATCATGCAAGAAAACGGAGTCCGGAGAGTGCACGAGGTGCCCACGAGGCAGGGGGGTGCGCCCAGGGGGTAGGGCGCGCCGTCCGCCCTCGTGGAGGCCTCGTGTCCTTCCCGGACTGCTTCTTATTTTTCTATTTTTCTAAATATTCCAAAACAGAGAAAAATTGCCATTAGAACTGTTTTGGAGTCGGTTTACTTACCGTACCACATACCTATTCCTTTTTGGAGTCTGAAACGTTCTGGAAAGTGTCTCTTATGTATTCCTCCGGTGTTACGGTTTCAATAACATTGGTTTCAACATTTATGGGATTACCTGAGATATAATGTTTGATTCTTTGACCGTTTACCACCTTCGGATTTGTACCTTCGAAGTTGTTGATTTTTATGGCACCAGAACGATAGACTTCCTTGACAACGTAAGGACCTTCCCATTTAGAGAGAAGTTTACTTGCAAAAAATCTTAAACGAGAGTTGTATAGCAATACATAATCACCTACATTAAACTCACGCTTTTGTATCCTTTTGTCATGCCATCTTTTAACTTTTTGTTTAAACAGTTTGGCATTCTCATAGGCTTGGGTTCTCCATTCATCAAGTGAGCTAATATCAAATAACCTATTCTCACCGGCAAGTTTGAAATCATAATTGAGCTCTTTAATAGCCCAATATGCCTTATGTTCTAGTTCGAGAGGTAAGTGACATGCTTTTCCATAAACCATTTTATACGGAGACATACCCATAGGATTTTTATATGCAGTTCTATAGGCCCATAACGCATCATCAAGTTTCTTGCACCAATTATTTCTAGATCTATTAACAGTCTTTTGCAAAATTAATTTGAATTCTCTATTACTCAATTCTACTTGGCCACTAGACTGTGGGTGATAAAGAGATGCAATTCTATGATTAACGTCATACTTGGCAAGCATTTTACGAAAGGCACCATGAATAAAATGTGAACCACCATCAGTCATTAAATATCTAGGGACTCCAAACCTCGGAAAAATAACTTCTTTAAGCATTTTAATAGAAGTGTTATGATCAGCACTACTAGTTGGAATAGCTTCTACTCACTTAGTAACGTAATCAACAACAACTAAAATATGAGTATACCCATTAGAGGCAGGAAACGATCCCATATAATCAAAGCCCCAAACATCAAATGGTTCAATAACAAGTGAATAATTCATAGGCATTTCTTGACGTCTACTAATATTACCAATTCTTTGACATTCATCGCAAGATAAGACAAACTTACGGGCATCCTTGAAGAGAGTAGGCCAATAAAAACCGGATTGCAATACCTTATGTGCGGTTCTATCTCCAACGTGGTGTCCTCCATAAGCCTCAGAGTGACACTTGCGTAGGATCTGTTCTTGTTCATGCTCAGGTACACAACGTCTAATAACACCATCTACTCCTTCTTTATAAAGATGTGGGTCATCCCAAAAGTAATGTCTCAAATCATAGAAAAACTTTTTCTTTTGCTAGTATGTGAAACTAGGTGGTATAAATTTAGCAACAATATAATTAGCATAATCAGCATACCATGGAGTAGTACAAGAAGCATTTATGACATTCAGTTGTTCATCAGGAAAGCTATCATCAATAGGTAGTGGGTCATCAAGAACATTTTCTAACCTAGACAAGTTGTCTGCAACGGGGTTCTCAGCTCCCTTTCTATCAATAATATGCAAATCAAATTCTTGTAGCAAGAGAACCCATCTAATAAGTCTAGGTTTAGCATCTTTCTTTTCCATAAGATATTTAATAGCAGCATGATCAGTGTGAATAGTTACTTTAGAATCAACAATATAAGGTCTGAACTTATCACAAGCAAATACAACTGCTGAAAATTATTTTTCAGTAGTAGCATAATTTCTCTGGGCATTGTCTAGAGTTTTACTAGCATATTGAATAACATTTAATTTCTTATCAACTCTTTGCCCTAGAACAGCACCTACAGCATAATCACTAGCATCACACATAATTTCAAAAGGTAAATTCCAATCAGGTGGCTGAACAATAGGTGCAGAAATCAATGCTTTCTTAAGTATTTGAAACACTTCTACACAATCATCATCAAAAACAAAAGGTATATCTTTTTGTAATAGATTAGTTAGAGGCCGATAAATTTTTGAGAATTCCTTAATGAACCTCCTATAAAAGCCGGCATGACCAAGGAAACTTCTTATACCTTTGATGTCCTTGGGACATGGCATCTTTTCAATAGCATCAACTTTAGCTTTATCAACTTCAATACCTCTTTCAGAAATCTTATGCCCCAGGACAATACCTTCATTAACCATAAAGTGGCACTTCTCCCAATTCAAGACAAGGTTAGTTTCTTCACATCTCTGCAAAACTCGATCAAGGTTGCTTAAGCAATCATCAAAAGAGGATCCATAGACGGAGAAATCGTCCATAAAAACCTCACAAATCTTTTCACAAAAATTAGAGAATATAGCCATCATGCATCTTTGAAAGGTAGCAGGTGCATTACATAAACCAAAAGGCATACGTCTATAAGCAAAAGTACCGAAAGGGCAAGTAAATGTGGTCTTTGATTGATCATCAGCTGACACAGGTATTTGAGAGAAACCAGAATAACCATCTAGAAAGCAAAAATGTGTATGTTTGGATAGCCTTTCTAGCATTTGATCAATAAAAGGTAAGGGGTAATGATCTTTTTTAGTAGCTTTATTTAATTTGCGGAAGTCAATTACCATCCTATAACCTGTAATAATTCTTTGCGGAATCAATTCATCTTTATCATTAGGAACGACAGTATTACCTCCCTTCTTAGGGACACAATGGGTAGGACATACCCACTGGCTATCAGCAACGAGATAGATTATACCTGCCTCAAGGAGCTTTAGTATTTCCTTCCTTACCACTTCTTTCATCTTAGGATTCAGCCGCCGTTGATGATCAATAACTGGTTTGGCGTCTTTCTCCAAATTTATTTTGTGTTGGCATAGAGTGGGACTAATGCCCTTAAGATCATCAAGAGTATATCCAATAGTAGCACGGTGCTTCTTCAGAGTTTTCAATAATTTTTCTTCCTCCTTCTCTGAAAGGTTAGCACTAATAATAACATGATATATCTTCTTTTCATCAAGATAAGCATATTAAAAGTATCAGGCAATGGTTTAAGCTCAAACACGGGATCACCCTTGGGTGGAGGAGGATCCCCTAGGATTTCAATAGGCAAGTTGTGTTTCAGAATAGGTCCCTGCTTAAAGAATACTTCATCTATTTCCCTTCTTTCATTCATAAACATATCATTTTCATGGTCTAGCAAATATTGTTCTAAAGGATCACTAGGAGGTACGACAATAGAAGCAAGACCAATAATTTCATCTTTACTAGGCAATTCCTCTTCACGATGTTGTCTACGAAATATTGAAAAATTAAATTCATGAGTCATATCACTTAAACCGATAGTAACAACATCCTTTTTGCAGTCTATCCTAGCATTAACGGTGTTCAAGAAGGGTCTACCAAATATAATGGGACAAAAGCTATCTTGTGGGGAACCAAGAACAAGAAAATCAGCAGGATATTTAGTTTTCCCACACAAGACTTCAACATCTCTAACAATCCCAACCGGTGAAATAGTATCTCTATTGGCAAGCTTAATGGTGACATCAATTTCTTCTAACTCAGCGGGTGCAATGTCATGCATAATTTCTTTGTATAAGTCAATAGGTATTGCACTAGCACTAGCACCCATGTGACATAAGCCATGATAACAATGATCTCCTATTTTAACAGAAATAACAGGCATGCCTACCACAGGTCTATGTTTATCTTTAGCACAAGGTTTAGCAATTCTAGCAGTTTCTAGCACATGCCTACCACAATTGAAGCTTTAGCATGATCCTTTATCCTAACAGGGAAAGGTGGTTTCTCAACATAAGTAGTAGGAACAATAGGATCAGTATAAGTGATAGTCTTTTCTTCAACTTTAATAGGTGCAACTACTTTTACTTCAACGGGAGGATTATATTTAAACCACTTCTCCTCAGGGAGATCAACGTGAGCAGAAAAAGATTCACAAAAAGAAGCTACTATCTCAGAGTCTAGTCCATATTTAGTGCTAAATTTACGGAAAACATCAGAATCCATAAAAGATTTAACACAATCAAACTTAGGTGTTATACCTGACTCCTTACCTTCGTCGAGATCCCAATCTTCAGAGTTGCGCTTAATTCTCTCCAATAAATTCCATTTGAATTCAATAGTCTTCATCATAAAAGAACCAGTACAAGAAGTATCGAGCATGGTGCGATTGTTGTTAGAAAGCCGAGCATAAATTTTTTGAATAATCATTTCTCTTGAGAGCTCATGATTGGGGCATGAATTAATATAACATTGACTTAAGCCTCCCCCAAGCTTGAGCGATGCTTTCTCCTTCGCGAGGCCAAAAATTATATATATAATTACGATCACGATGAACATATGCATAGGATAAAACTTCTGATGAAATTCCAATTTCAATCGTTTGTAGTTCTATGATCCCATATCATCACATAGCCTATACCATGTCAATGCATCTCCCTTCAAAGATAAAGGGAGACCTTCTTCTTGATAACATCATCGGGCATACCTGCAAGCTTAAATAATCCACAAACTTCATCCACATAGATTAGGTGCTCATCAGGATGTAATGTTCCGTCTCCTGCAAAAGGATTAGCTAGCATTTTTTCTATCATACCCGAAGGAATTTCAAAGTAGACATTTTCATTTTCAGTAGGTTCAGTAGGTTGAGGAGCAACTCTTTGCTCTACTCGTCGAGGTGAAGATGCCCCGAACAAGCCCCTCAAAGGATTACTTTCCATAGTGACAAGTGACAGTAAATTTCAGCACACTATATAAATTTTTCCTTACCAAATTCCACCTACCAAAGGCACTTCACTCCCCGGCAACGGCGCCAGAAAATAGTCTTGATGACCCACAAGTATAGGGGATCTATCGTAGTCCTTTCGATAAGTAAGAGTGTCGAACCCAACGAGGAGCAGAAGGAAATGATAAGCGGTTTTCAGCAAGGTATTCTTTGCAAACACTGAAATTATAGGTAACAAATAGTTTTGCGATAAGGTAAATTGTAACGAGCAACAAGTAACAAAAGTAAATAAAGTGCAGCAAGGTGGCCCAATCCTTTTTGTATCAAAGGACAAGCCTGGACAATTTCTTATATGAAGGAAAACGCTCCCGAGGACACATGGGAATTATCGTCAAGCTAGTTTTCATCACGTTCATATGATTCGCGTTCGGTACTTTGATAATTTGATATGTGGGTGGACCGGTGCTTGGGTGCTGTCCTTACTTGAACAAGCATACCACTTATGATTAACTCCTATTGCAAGCATCCGCAACTCCAAAAGAAGTATTAAGGTAAACCTAACCATAGCATGAAACATATGGATCCAAATCAGCCCCTTACGAAGCAACGCATAAACTAGGGTTTAAGCTTCTGTCACTCTAGCAACCCATCATCTACTTATTACTTACCAATGCCTTCCTCTAGGCCCAAATAATGGTGAAGTGTCATGTAGTCGACGTTCACATAACACCACTAGAGGAGAGACAACATACATCTCATCAAAATATCGAACGAATACCAAATTCACATGACTACTAATAGCAAGACTTCTCCCATGTCCTCAGGAACAAATGTAACTACTCACAAAGCATGTTCATGTTCATAATCAGAGGAGTATTAATATGCATAATGGATCTGAACATATGATCTTCCACCAAATAAACCAACTAGCATCAATTACAAGGAGTAATCAACACTACTAGCAACCTACAGGTACCAATCCCAGACTTAGAGACAAGAATTGGATATAAGAGATGAACTAGGGTTTGAGAGGAGATGGTGCTAGTGAAGATGTTGATGGAGATTGGCCCCCTCCCGATGAGAGGAGCGTTGGTGATGACGATGGCGATGATTTCCCCCTCCCGGAGGGAAGTGTCCCCGGCAGAACAGCTCCGCCAGTGCCCTAGATTGGTTCCGCCAAGGTTCCGCCTCGTGGCGGCGGAGTCTCGTCCCGAAAGCTTGCTTATGATTTTTCTTCGGACGAAAGACTTCATATAGCAGAAGATGGGCACCGGAGGGCCACCAGGCGGCCCACGAGGCAGGGCGGCGCGCCCAGGGGGTAGGGCGCGCCACCCACCCTCGTGCCTGGTGGGTGCCCCCCCTCTGTTATTTCTTCTGCTCAATATTTTTTATTATTTCCAAAAATAACTTCCGTGGAGTTTCAGGACTTTTGGAGTTGTGCAGAATAGGTCTCTAATATTTGCTCCTTTTCCAGCCCAGAATTCTAGCTGCCAGCATTCTCCCTCTTCATGTAAACCTTGTAAAATAAGAGAGAATAGGCATAAGTATTGTGACATAATGTGTAATAATAGCCCATAATGCAATAAATATCGATATAAAAACATGATGCAAAATGGACGTATCAGAGGGTTTTGCCGGAACCCGAGATCCGACAGTGCTGGGGTCAGCCGACTCCATTTTCCTCGAGGGCGTCGCATCACGCTCACGGATTTGAGCAGAGTAACGAATGACGAACCTAGTAGTAGTGCGAGTGAAGAAGAAGGGGAGCTGGGGTTTTTCTGTAGTAGTGAGGAAGAAGGGGAGCTGGGGTTTTCTGTAGGAGTGAGGTGAGGACTTTGGCTGTACGAGTGGAGCAAGCTGACGTGAGGTGGGTGGGAGTGAGGAGGAAGAAGAACACCCAGGTTTTTTTGGGGGGCGGTGTGCTGGGTGTGGGTAGCGCCTCTCATTCAGTAAATATATGGACTTTTGAATTGTTTTTACTATTTACTAGGGTGGATGGGCTGTTTTGCCTTGGGCCCAAAGAAACAATTACTACTAGTACAGTGGAGACACTCTACAGCTACCCAGAAAAACAATTACTACTAGTACAGTGGATACAATACCGCTTCTGGCTCCTCCTAGGTCATCGAAACGTCTCCCTCTACTGAATGCCGTTATACTTTTGTTCACCGACATGCGGGCCATGCAGCGCGCGGGCCCAAATGCCATCCACAAAATTAGAAGGCAGTATGCAGGCGGAGAGTCACCCCGGTCGTAGCGCGACAATAACGAGCCGTCGTATCACAAAACCCCACCTCCCCGCAGCCTATGTTTGACGGACGAAGCAACCATCATTTCACTCTTCGCTGAATCCCCTTCTCCCTCACCGTCTTCAAGAAAGGCAACACTCGCATCTGCCACTGTTCTTCTCTCCCAACGAAGGGAAGGTAAGCGGATCCGTGATGTTGGTTTTTTCGTTCAGAGAAAAAAAGAACTTTTGCAAAGCAGTAACCGATCCTCACTCTCTTTTTTGTTTCATTGTCATTGCGATTGTGTTTTCCTTTCGGTGGTCTCCTAGTATTCGTCAGTTTCATGATGGACCAAGGAGAACCAGGCAAAGATCTGCCGATATTGGAGCAGACGCGGGAGGCTGATCCCCACGAGACAGAGAGCTCCAAGAAGATGGAGGCAGCCACCGAGCCGACCCCAGATACGCTCATGGCCACTATTGAGATGGACAATGCCCCGTTTGAGGTTACAACCCCCGTGGCACTGCAGGAGCAGTTTTCCCCTTCAAGGATGTGCCCCCCCCCGCTGAGCTGCCCAAGGTGATTTTCTTCTTTGCCGATCTCGATTGTGGTTTTTCATCTAAGTATGTGGTGATGAATAATGCAAAAGTTTATTAGCTTCGATGCCATGCTATACATAGTGGTTTAAATAACTTGTGTTCCTTATGCTGGAAAGTAGTTCAGAATTTGTTTCTGTTTCAATTAGAGCCCTGATGCAGACAAGGATTGTGTGGTTGTACATGTCACTCGCTATGAGGCGGATGACCTGAATATACGCACTGGGAAAACAGAGTTTTTAGGCTGTTGAATCCTCGAAGCCATTTCCGCTTATACCAATGAAGAGTTGTATTCCGGCCTCACTGTTGTCAGGCGTGTTGTCTAGGTGTATTGAAGCACAAGAAGTTCAAAGCTACTCCTTCGTTTGTGAGGCATACTGTTCTTGTCAAGCTTACGCAGGAGGATGACGTGACATGCCTCCACAAACAAGTTTATGAGTGGCAAGGCCACAAGGTTGTCTTCATGAAGGTTCACAGGATTGAGCTGCTGCCGGACGTCCTCGATGATGTTCATGGCAAGGTTCGTCTTGTGTCCAGCCCAAATTAGATCGAGGCATGAAATACTTGCCCCAACTAGTGTTTAATAGTAGTTTGGATTCTGTCTAATTATCCGAACCTTGCCTGTTATCGAGCCCTCTGGGGCTAGTACTCTGTTTGAATTCGTCTATGGGAACTGCTGCTACTTTTGTGTGCCCGTGAATCATCGTAATTGTTGCTGAAACAGATGCGTCCTCACTAGTTTTATCATACGAGCAGTGTGTGTTTTGATGAAATAGAGTACTCGTTCGAGAACTGTGCGCCGACGTATACATAAGTACTTGTAAACACTGTTGGTGCTACCCCACTTGTAAGCAGTTGTGCAAAACACGGCACATTGGCTCAGCTCGCTTCAACACTAGGCTATCGACCAGCTAACAATCAACAATCTGCTGTCTGACATATAAGCCACTATGTATCTTGTTACAGTGGTTCATGCAGTTAACTGAGGCCACAATGTAAATTCCAAACGTTCACACGCTAGTCCAGCGTTCATGTGGAACACTCACATTAAACTCGGCTTCATAAAAAACTTGAAAAGCATAAGTTAAGCAATTTTATACATCTCAATGATTCATAGAACATAACAAACATATACTAGTTAATAGCAAAAGACAAAGTTGTGAGAAGGTTTACAAATCAGGAAAATAACAAGCAAGGCTTCTCTGAGCAAAGGCCCTCCCGGCAGGCTTAAATTTCCTGGAGTTCACTCTGGATTTTCTTGTTGCCACCATCCAGGGTTAGGTTCTCTCATTCCAGAATAACCAATTATAATTGTGTTCTCAGCTGGAATGCTGAACTGAACCATGCAGTGTACTGACCAGCTGAAAGTCTTGTGCATTCCACTAAATTTAAGCGCCGCTATTTGCAGAAATAAGCAGACCACAATGCCTCTTGTCCACGCACCTGTCCCAAAAACCTCCGTGCAGCCGTGCCAGCTTGTCCTCGGTCCATGGATGAACTGGAGGAAAGTGCATTCCGGACTAGGATGCAGATGTTTTTGCTGGTCCCTGCACTGCAATCAGGAAGTAAAACGTATGAATCAGGTTCTTTTAGATTGTGTTGGTCATTCTACCTAGTAACTACCAATGTAGGAATACCTGGAAGACGGGTGGTTAGATGACGGTAACGAGGGATAGCCATCCCATTTTGCGCGGTTCTACTAAAACTGAGGTGTGTGCTTTTGATTGCGCAGATAGAAACGATACGGAGACAGACATCCCGAAACGATATGGAGACAGACATCCTTGTTTGCGCAAATACGAAATATGGTTATTTAAACAGTGACAGATATTTGCAGTGGCGTATGATTAACAGCAGCATCTATTGTGTTATAATTGGCACTAGATTGACAGTATGAAAGTGTCCTTAAGTAAGTAGCATCACATCACATCAACACTGCCACTAGATTAACATGCAGAACAATAGCATTAGTATTACTGTCATGAGAGTAGCACATGGTCAGTAAATGTGCAATCAAATTTGTGCAGTTCCACTGGGATGAAGCAATGTTAGCGGTGTGAGATTTAAGTGTAAATGCAAAAACACAATTCATGGGAAATAAAGCAAGACGGAAGCACTTCATAAAATGGTGGTGGCGTTGCTTCAATTTATCGACGGCACTAGACCATTACTTATAGTGACATTAGGTGGCATTGCTTAATGCTTCATGTGATTTTACACTAACGATAGCGATATGGGCGTAGGGACAGCAGAGGCATAAAGTGGTGAGGCAGATGTGGTTGCCGAGAGCGGCAAACACTCAGGCAGCATGTCTACATTTGTCCCATTTTTTATCTCCTTGGCGACATTTTCCTATGTGAGCACAGGAAATCTAGACCTGCTCATTCTCATTTGCGTTGTCCCCCAACACCCGTCACTTTCTTTCCATTTTCAACCAAGAGATAGGTCCACTTCCCCCCACCCTTCGCCATCCACCATGCTTTCTTCATATTTTCAACCAAGAGACCGGTTGGGTAGCTAGTATCTACTACTTTCCCCCGTTTCCTCTTAGAACCAAGTCCTAGATTCATGCTACAGCTTTCCCACTTTCTTCCCTGTTTGAGCCAACTCTTAGAGTCGACTGTATGAACTAGCTTTACCTCTAATAATAGTAAAAGTCTAGGTGGCTTTGGAACAGCGGACGGAAGTAGAAAAAGATCCACACGAAGCCAAGTGAGGAGTTGGGGCAGTAGAGCAAGGCAGGTTTCCAAGGAATATATACCTGAGGGTCGTCGGCATGTGGCAAAGACGGTGTCGGGAGGCTGCATCATGGCCACAAATACCGCAGTGAGGAAGAAGGGGTCGGAGGCCCTCCAGAGCCGGTGCTCTCTCGGAGAGAACGGCACGGCTGCCGATCGGGACGCGCGGGTAGCCATTGGTCTCCTCCATCACCGCGGACGACAGCGTGAACAATGTACCTACTCCCCTACCCCGGTCGAGGTTGTCCGGCCAGATTTGTGACCAGCCGTGAGCTGAGAGAGAGTGTGGCCACCTATGTCTTGCTTAGATCTGGAGAACATGAGAGAGTGAACGAGAGGAACCCTAGTAAAGCAAGCGCTCAGGCTCCTGCTTATAAATGTAGTGGAGTGATTTTGTTGTACCAGCTTAAAAAAATGCACTCCTACGTGTACCCGCGAGTGGGTGTGAGAGAACTAGTGTGTGCGTGCACCGCTTCTCTTCGTGAGAGTACAATATACTATGCCCAAAGAACGTTCGCCACAAGAGTAATAGTATAAGTGTGTGACGTGTGAGCTAAAATAAAATGTGTGCGACGTCTTTTGTTTTTTAGAAGTTCTGAGGGTAGGGTGTGAAGAGCACATATGTGTGTGACGTCTACCTGCAGATAGACGGTGGGTGCGAGAGGACTCGGGAGGGTGCGTGTGCGTGAGAGAGAGGGGGCACGTATCAATGCAATCCATGTGTCCGTAAATCATTATCCGACAAACGTTCGCCACAAGCCTTTTCCTGACGAACGCCGTAAGAACCGTTAGATCGGCATCCGACAGTGTCAGTTTTGCCATGTCATTTAACAGAACAGCCACTCCTCCTACACACAAATCTTCCACGTGAGTGTTAGCAACTGCCGTATGCTCCCTCCGTTCCAAAATGCAGTGCATATAGCTTTATTGAAAATTCGAACCTCGCAAACTTTTACCGAGTTTTCGTGTACCAAATTGCACATGTAGAATACCCTGTATATATCATTTCATTCATCTTCGAGAGGTAACTATAAAGATGGGGGAGGAGTCTACAAAGAAAGACCATCGTATCACCTGCAGCAATTTCAACCATCCTTTGGTGTGGAGGAATATCATAGGAACTCTATATGATATGATTTTTATAGGATTTTTTCCTTTAGAGCCAATTGGTTCATAGGAATAGATTCATATACTCCACATTTCAAAGGAAATAAACATGATATCATTTCTATAGCTTTAGAGCCACTTGGTTCATATGAATGGATTCCTATACTCCCATAATTTCAAAGGAAAATAAACATTAGCGTATATTCAATAGAAAAGTTCCTATGATATGAACCAAATTACATCTCTTTTCTAATCCCTCCTCATAGGAATTGAGATACATGTCATCTCTAGATTCAATAGAAAAGTTCCTATGATGTCAACCAAATGACATCTCTTTTCCAATGCCTACTCATAGGAATTGAGATACTCCATGTCATCTCTTTCCCTACAACTTCCATGTATACATCTTCTATTCCTAAATAGCTAGTACAACCCACTAGTAGATTTTTTTCCAAGACATGCAACTATGGCACAAGAACTATATAGTGTGCGAATAACTTGAAAGATGGTCGCTGGATGAAGCTAATCCGACAGTGCAGAGATGGCAAATCCGAGCACTACTGGCCGTTGGATATCATCAACATTCCACCAGATCTGCCACATGTACAATTTAGAAGACTCCATGGTTGAACTTAAGCATAATGCACAAACCTCAAAACACATGCACTTCTCCTTTGTTCTAGAATCTTCCGTATCATAATTATTTTTTCCTAGATGAGTTTATGCTTTAAAATCCACAACCCCATGAATCTTAACATTTTTATAAAACTAATTGATTTTGAATGAGATGAACTATAAGAACTAAACGAACTTCTACATCATACATATATGACTCAAAGCTTTACATGCTATAGTGTGTATTTATTCATTATTTGGTTTCGAAATCTCATGCGTTCAATGCATGTGTACCTTACAAGTTTTGAGTAGAGTAGCAAATTTCACGCCGCCCCGGGTATATCAAAATGCAGGGCCCATGCATCATTGCCTTTCGGTCGAACCTATGTCCACAATTTTTTGTACGTACTATATCCCCACAGGTCCCCGAACCCAAAATGTTGTCTCGTTCCTCTAAAACCAAGCGGCCCACACATATTTAAGGCATCGACTCAAACTCAATCCCTCTCCCGTTTACTATGACGTGGCCCGCATGCCCTAGTAGTACTCCTACAAACCGTACCGCCGCACGCATCATCGGTTTTCTTCAAGAGGACGAGGGAGCAGCTGATTTGTAGTGGAGGCGCTTTAAAAAAATGATCTGTAGTAGAGACCCCTACCCTAGGGTGCCCTAGGTAGCTGCCGCACGCATCATTGGTTTTCTCATTTCTTTATGCTCTTGCGCCCTAGAGTGAAATGATGGTTGCTTCGTCCGTCCAACTTAATGCGGGAAAGGTGGGGCTTTGTGATTTGACCCCTCATCGCTCATTTTCTACTACTGCGGCGCTACGACCGGGGTGCCTCCAATTCCAACCGCTGCTCCGAACTGTAATTTGGTGCATCGCACATGGAACAAGACGGTGGATGAGCCACATGTCGGCCAAAGGGGTCCTGTTAAGTGTGTCACCATTTCGTGTGCGGACTGACCCTGCTTGAGTCACTACGCCAACACGACAGGTGCATCCTACCACTTGGTTTTGCTCCTTGGTGAATCCCGACTATATTGATCTAAAAAGATACGTACTGAACTACCCTCTCCGTCTCATTTTTTTAGACGTCTCGGTTTATAGGGCGTGCACGTAGTTCTAGGTCATCCATTTGACTAACTAAATCTGAGTTACTATGTCACAAAAAGTATATCATTGGATTATTAAGAAGATGTAGTTTCTAAACATATACTGTTCATAACATATATAGCTAGTTAAATTCTCAACCTAGAACGACGTGCATGCCATGTAAACCGATACGGAGGAAGTATAGTAGTAAAAATGAGGTGATTTTACCGAGCGATCGGCGGGGGAGCATGGCCTGTCATGCGGTCCCAGGTGTCATGATGTACCAAGGTGATGCGCGTGTCCCTCTTGAGGCAGAAGCAATACTATGTGGTTTGAGAAGATGGCGAACCGAAGTGTGAAATAATGGTTGCTTCGTCCGTCTGGGAAGGTGCGGCATTGTGATTTGACGTCTCATTGCTCATTACTACTACTACTGGGGCGGTACGACTGGGGTGCGTCCCCCATGCTGTTCTGCACTGTTATTTGGTGCTTGACACGTCGACCCAGTTGCTATATGTCCCACATGTCGGCGACAGGAAGTACATAATTCATGAAAGCGAGCATCGACGGAGGAGTACAAGACACGGCTTGGGTTTTTGCTGCTTCGCGCGATCCATCGATACAAACCCGGACTAAAAAAGGCGAGGGCGGGTCTTTTCCCGCACGGCAGGCAGGGGAGTTTGGCATAGTCTGTTCGAGGCAAGGAGGCAGGAAGGGAAACAAGCAAATAAAGGTTGAGCGACTTAGTTTTGGGAAAATCTGATTTTACGGAGTACGTACCCACTAGGGTTTATAGGGCTCATCTAAAAAACATTCGTTTTTCTGTTTTATAAGTCTCAATTCTACTACTAGTAGTAGTACCATCACATGTTGGATTTCGAGGTGCGTTAGATCACCCGATGCAAGCAGTGTCAAGAGAAAACTCACCAATGCATGTAGAAGTTCATGGAAATTTAGTGGTCATTCATGCATTCGTTCTAATTAATGCCTCGGTAAACATAACTTCTTGAGAAAAACGAGCGTACTAATTACTTGTGCAAACTAGGAGTACGAAATTAATTCGACCACTCACCGTCTACCTTGGTTGGAGAGATTTTGAAATTGAGCCATAAACTGGAAAGGAGGGAGTAGTAACTTTTGTCTCGATTACTATTTGTGGCCTTGTATAGATGCAAAATGTATTTTTTTATAGTGGCCTTGTATAAGTAAATGGAGGGAGTACTAAAGGACATATATATTCCAAACAATATGATAATCTCTCTAACCAAGGTAGTAGGGACGAGGAGTAAACGGAGGGAGTACTAGTAAAATTTTCTCCTCGTCCTGCGAGCCACCGCGCGCGTGGGCGAGGGAGCGGGCGTAAGGCGTAGTAAGCAAGCTTCACCTCATCCTGCGAGCCACCGCGCCCGTGGGCGGGGAAGACGGTGTACTAAGCAAGCTTCTCCTCGTTCTGCGAGTTGACGGGACACATCAAAAGTACTCCAGTGGATAGAGCCTTGCCTCTAAGGTAGGCCCCACATGGTTTGCCTCTTTTTTAACATAACGCGTCAAGTCGCAATTTGTTTGTTCACCCGTGGTAGACGATCCTCCCTCCATCTAGTGGAAAACCAGTACACGTATCAAGTTACCACATGGGCTGCCTTTTCGTACAGAAATGAGCTCCGTCGTGTACCCACGCGGGTGTGGTTGGGAAAGAGACGGGGGTACGTGCGCCGTGCGTGCACCTCTTCTCTTCGTGCACGTCCCCCACCTACGTGAGACGCAGTACGAGACGGCGGCGTGGACGACAGCAACGACGCCCATGCACCGCTCCTCGTCGAGCTGGCCTGGAGCGGCGAGTTGCTGAACCACGCGCCGGCTTGGGGCGGCAACTGGCTCCGTCGGGCGAGGGGAGGGAGGTGGATCAGCGAGCTGCATAGCTCGTATCCGGCGGGCTCGGCGGGCGACCCAGCCGGCTTGGATGCAGAATAACTACTCTTCGTAAGCCATTGTAAGAGTGGACAAAATGGTCAAGGAGGATATAGGGGAGCGGCGGAGGTGTGCGATTCTTGGCCGGCGTTTGGCCTCGTTTAAATAGGAGATTAAATAGACGACGGACGGGAGGAGCTCGACCGACGTTGCGTTTAATGCCAGCCCGGTCATGAACGAACGTGTGTCCAGAGTGGGTTTCTTGGCTTCCACACGGGCGGGTTTCATGGAGGCATTTGAATGCGGCAAGGAGGCGTGTTCAGCCTGGCGTGCAGCGAGTGGTGCCCTCGACTCTGACGTAGGACAGCGCGCCGTTCTTCCACTGACGTGTGGGCTCTTTGGGTATATGGCCTGCATGTCAGTGACCCAACGCAGGCGGCGCACAACAGAGGAACCTTTGGTGGGCCAGGGCGGTCAGAAGCGGGCATTTCATAAACCGATGATTGTTCATTGAGTGTGATGTCATCCTTTTCATGTAGATAAGCCTACTATGTTGATAGCCCGTTCGATACGTTGTGATTCATAAAGACCGCTACAAACATCAATGTTCTGCTTATCACAGATAAGATTGATTAATACCCGTAACAATCCATGTCCTTAACAAAGGGTGCATGCACGTATAGGTTGAGCGTGTGTCTTGCGTCGTGTGCTGTGTGCATGCAGGCGTGCGAGTGTTGCGTGCGTGCAAGGGTACGTTTCAGTGTTGCATGCATGTGTGCGTACGTGCGTGTGTTCGTGAGTGCATGTGTACGCGTCAGTGTTGCACGCCTGCATGCGTGCGTGTGTTCGTTATGTGTACGTGTCAGTGTTGCACGCCTGCATGCGTGTGTGTCTTACGTGCGTGCATGTGTACATGCGGGGTGAGGCTACACGTCAGTCGACTGAATTTTTCATCTCTGGTCATTAGATTTTCCAGCCGTTGGATACGAAATCAAGGGCCTGCAGTTTATCATCAAACTCCACCCCCCTGAGCCGCCAGCCACCACCAGCCGAACCGCCGGCCCGCGCCGCCACGCCGCCCCGCGACCCCCCGCCGCCCCGAAACCATCCCTCTAGGCCCCCCATGCCGAGCTTTTTCTCCGACGATCCCCACCCCACCGCCCAATCAACGCACCCCCCCACCGCCGGCGACTGCCAACCAGTGGTCTCACGACTTCGAGTACCCACCGACCACTAATTGATTACCATTTCTGTCCTTCATATACGCGCTGACGGGTGGGCCCTATGGTAATGTGCGCTACTGAATATGGACCGTTTGACTGGTCAATTGATCGTGTCATCAACAAATTACGGAGCTATATGGTGAGCCAGTGACCGTATGATCACCCTAAAATGTATTTTATTAACACAGTACAGACTCAAACTACCATTTCTTTCTTTCATATACGGGCTGACAGGTGGGCCCCACGGTTACGCGCCCCGATGGTGCAACACTAGTTGTGCCACGTGGAACGTTTGACTGGTCAATTGATTGTGTCACCAACAAAATACGGAGTTGTACGGGTGAGCCAGTGACCGTATAATCATGACATGTATTTTTTTAACACGGTACAGACGCAAGGGCTCATATATACGCGCAAGCACTCACCGCTATAAGCGCACACACGCAGACCCTACCCCTATGAGCACCTTCAAGAGAGTGGGCCAGCATATGATCTTGAGATTTTACGAAGTCATCATAGGTGCCTCGTAGTCGAGTGGAACGTCTCCTCCCACTGAACGCACATCGCCAGAAAATACTGAAATTAACCCAGGATAAATGCGAGCACCTGGACTTTAACCCTGGTGGGCTCGAGAAACCGCTGTCCTCCTAACCATCCAACCACATGTTGGTTAGCACGACAAAATGTATGTGGTGACTGTGATGAGCTTATTCTGAAGTCCAGTGACCATATCGTGCTTTCGCTTCAAATACAATGACCGTAAGTGTCGTCAACAAAATACGGAGCACGCATCAAATGCAAAGTCCATCAGTGTCATCAAGAAAATACGAAGACGTATCGTGAGCTAGATACCGTATGATCACCACGAGAATGTATACGGTGACCGTAATGAGCATATTCTGAACTCCAGTGACCGTATAGTGCTATAGCTTGAAAAACAGTGACCGTCATGCGTGAATGTGTCGTGGGCATGCATACTTTTAGAGGGCCGAGAGATAGTTTGTGTGCGTACGTGAAAGTGGTGTAGAAAGAGGGGATGTCCGGTGGAGACAAGGAGAGATATGCCCTTCGTTTCTCTTTCCCGTGACTAATATTTTAGGAGAATATATAAACATTCACAATGCAGAACAAATATTTTTGGATGCACCATGCAATTAACTTTCATGTATAACATTGTACTATTGTATATGCTTATTTTCTTAGTGGCCGACTGCGTGTGTGGTGTGGTGGGCACATCATTTCTAGTTGTGGTGGGTCAACATGAGGACTCATGGGTCGGTTCCATCCTATGCCACATAGGTTGGATCGAGACGCGTTATACAAAGACCCATGTGGAAGACTCGCGTACAACACGAAGCGAGCTACCAGAGTTGCGGAGGACTCTATCCCCACTGGTGATAAGCCGACTATATATGATTTGTAACCCTAGGCCCCCAGTATGTTATAGAAGCTTGGGGGCTAGTTCATCGATAGTATACACACACGCACAATGCCTGGTATTCACGTGTACTTTGTACACACCCCTATCACTAATATACAGTACTAGGAGTAGGCTTTTTCCTCAACTGCAAGGGTCCGAACTAGGGTAAAACTTTGCCTCGTATTACCATCCAGCCTAACAGTCTGGGATATCCTACTGAATGATATGATGGAATCATATCTGCCAACTACTAAGAGAGAGGTGTGTCTGGGGGGGGGCAATGTGTGCGAGAGAGGCCTAAAGATAATGTGCGTGCGGGAGACACGTAGGCACATATATGTGCGTATAGAGGGCTAGTAGAGACCGTGCGTGTGTATATATGCATGTGAGAGAAATAGTGTTTTCCAACTGAGATTAGTGAAAAGAGTGGTACATAGTAGTCAGAAAGAGAGAGAGAGAGAGAGAGAGAGATACAGAGAGAGCATGTGCGTGAGACTCCCCGACACCCCGAGAGAGATTGTGAGCATGTGTGAAAGAGAAATGCTGATGCATATAAAGTGTGTGCACTTATGCGGTAGATAGAGAGATATATAGCGCGTTTGTGAGAACGGGTCGAGGCATAGTGCATCTACGTGTAAAAGGCGGTTCTACGCATTAAATTAAAATATAAATGGCATTATTATTTTTGGATGAGATCATGAATTTTGCAAATTGCGTATGGACGAAAATCGGTCTATCAGACACCCATACTCTATTGAATTCTAGCATGTGCATGTGTTTATTTCATATTATCGATCCATAGAGTGAGAGCGGTTTGAAATACAGGCAATGGATATTTTTGCAGTTCATATATAAATAGTAATTAGTGCACTCCATGTTGTTAGTGTGAAGCACTTTATACATATGTCACTTGCACGGATACATTCCAAATTGCTAGCTACGAAATAGAATACATGTCAAATTCGACATAAAGGGGGTTTCGAAGATTAAAATTCATAGGAAGTGCATTCATCTATTTGAACCCGAGATAATGGCATCTGTAAATCAGATGTAAAAGGGGGCATCAATCTTTGTTGTGCGTTTGAACATGCTATATATATTCATACGCATGTCTAACTTTTTTTTGCAACCAAGGAGATTATATCTGGAACCATGCACGAACCGAGGTAAGTTGCATATTTTTTAATATATACTCGTGTACAATGTATATTCAAATGTACCACCTCCATTCCAAAATAATCGTAGCTTTAGGATTTTCAAGAGTAAAGATTTGTGAAGTTTGACAAATCCTAAATGTTCAATTCAAGAGAACCGAAAACGTTAATGCTTCTGCTCCCAAATATTGAATGAAGCACCAAATAGGCCTCTGGTCACCTGAAACCGCGCGAGACTAATGTTTGGTGGTAGGAAATTACTGTCCTAACTCTGGCCCGTGTAGCCTATCGGCCCGATGTCCAAAGGTCTAAACCGGGGTAGGTTTCTAACTTCACCAAGACGCCAGTCTCCACCGCCTCCGAGAAGCATTCATACGTCATGGGCGCCTAAACACCCATGCGCTCGGCCGAAGTCTATCCCGCCCACATTTGGGACACCTAAGATTACTGTCCTACCCCCAACCCGCAATATGCCCGAAATTTTAGATGGGGGCAAAGTTTGTAACTTTCCCCAAATTTCAAACAAGCGCGTCCCAAACCGAAACATTGTTCCCCCTTAGTTCCCCGCCTCCCTCCGTTTCCCCATGCATACTCCGTGGGCACCAAAACGCCCTCTCCACCAGCAGCGAAACCCCAGCCTCCTCCATCCTCCACCCCATAGCGCCCAATCCACCGCCGCCCTCCTCCATCACGCCGGAGCCGGTACCCCGACGTCGTCGTCCAACGCAACCGCAACCGCAACGCCCTCAAGGACTTAGCAGTTGAAGCCGATGTAGAGCTGCCTCCATGACGCCGACGCCGACGTGCGCCATACCAGAACTACTCCGACCACGCCGTCCTGCGCCTCACTGCTGCCGATCCACTATCGCAACCGTCCACCGCACCAGAGCTGTTCCCGCTACGCCGTCGTTCGCCGCCTCGGATCTGCTTCCCCGCCGCCGATAGACAACCACTGCACCACACTCAACAACTTGGCCATGGGTTCGTCCAAGGCTGCACCGTCCTCCACAACTTCTCGTTTCCAGCGAACCGCAAGAAGATCGCTGGAAAAACAGAAGGAGGACACAACACTACCAGCAGAAAGAGGTACTCCTCTTCCCTTATTCGTGCAAACCTTACGTCTCTGCTCACACCGTATTCATCCCACGAAAGAAACTAGTTGAGCGCTTCTTACTGCATCTTCTTCATGATACTAAATGCACCAGGTTTCCTCCCTTTACTATTTCACCTTTGCTAGAGGTCAGTAGCCCGCCTGGATTTCAATTCAGGGTCAGTCGAACCGCAATTAAAAGAAGCTGCACCCGCTTAGGCGCGCGGAGCACCTAGTCCGCCTGTTCACCGGGGAAGTGATACGTCTCCATCGTATCTATAATTCTACAACTTTCATATACTTTTGGCAACTTTTTATACTATTTTTGGGACTAACATATTGATCTAGTGCCCAGTGCCAGTTCCTATTTGTTGCATGTTTTACGTTTCGCAGAATATCCATATCAAACGGAATCCAAACGAGATAAAAACAGACGGAGAATATTTTTGGAATATTTGGAGAATTCCGGAAGAAGAATCAACGCGAGACGGTGCCCGAGGTGGCCACGAGGCAGGGGGCGCGCCTGCCCCCTGGGCGCACCCCTGATCCTCGTGGGCCACCCGTAAGGCGGTTGATGCCCTTCTTCGGCCGCAAGAAAGCTAATTTTTGGTAAAAAAAATCACGGCGAAGGTTTCAGCCCAATTGGAGTTATGGATCTCCGGATATAAAGAAACGGTGAAAGGGCAGCAGAGAGAACGCAGAAACAGAGAGAGACAGAGAGAGAGAGAGATCCAATCTCGGAGGGGCTCTCGCCCCTCCCATGCCATGGAGACCAAGGACCAGAGGGGAACCCTTCTCCCATCTAGGGAGGAGGTCAAGGAAGAAGAAGATGAAGGGGCCCCCTCTCCCCTTCTCTTCCGGTGGCGCCGGAACGCTGCCGTGTCCATCATCATCACCACAATCTTCACCAACAACTTCACCGGCATCATCACCAACTCTTCCCCCCTCTATGCAGTGGTGTAACCTCTCTCTTACCTGCTGTAATCTCTACTTAAACATGGTGCTCAATGCTATATATTATTTCCCAATGATGTATGGCTATCCTATGATGTTTGAGTAGATCCGTTTTGTCCTATGGGTTATTTGATGATCAAGATTGGTTTGAGTTGCATGTTTTATTATTGGTGCTGTCCTATGGTGCTCTCCGTGTCGCGCAAGCGTGAGGGATACCCGCTGTAGGGTTTGCAATATGTTCATGATTTGCTTATGGTGGGTGGCGTGAGTGACAGAAGCACAGACCCGAGTAAGTAGGTTGTTTGCGTATGGGATAAAGAGGACTTGATGCTTTAATGCTATGGTTGGGTTTTACCGTAATGATCTTTAGTAGTTGCGGACGCTTGCTAGAGTTCCAATCATAAGTCCATATGATCCAAGTAGAGAAAGTATGTTAGGTTATGCCTCTCCCTCAAATAAAATTGCAATAATGATTACCGGTCTAGTTATCGATTGCCTAGGGACAAATAACTTTATCATGACAAAAAGCCCTTTACTAAAATTATTTAGTTGTGTCTTTATCTAAACAGCCCCTACTTTATATTTACGTGCTCTTTATTATCTTGCAAACCTATCCAACAACACCTACAAAGTACTTCTAGTTTCATACTTGTTCTAGGTAAAGCGAATGTCAAGCGTGCGTAGAGTTGTATCGGTGGTCGATAGAACTTGAGGGAATATTTGTTCTACCATTAGCTCCTCGTTGGGTTAGACACTCTTACTTTTCGAAAGAGGCTACAATTGATCCCCTATACTTGTGGGTTATCAAGACCTTTTTCTGGCGCCATTGCCGGGGAGCAATAGCGTGGGGTGAATATTCTCATGTGTGCTTGTTTGCTTTATCACTAAGTAATTTTTTATTTGCTGTTCTTAGTTGTTCTCTATCTTTAGTTATGGATATGGAACACGAAATACCAAAAAAATTAGGTGTACATGCTACTCATGGAGATGAGGAACCTCCTAAAACCCTCGATGCTCGTTATGTGACAGATATTGTGTACTACTTTGATAATCCAGAGAAAACCCCATTCAATTTGGTAATAGGAGTAACTTTGGATCAACGTGAATACTTTAGGGATTATCGCTTGACACAAAAAGGGAAACTATTATGGGATCAAATTTATATATTGAAGTGGCATGCTCGGCAAGTATGCTTGAGTTATGATTATACTTGTTGCTCTACGATGAAGGCTCCACACCTTCCCTTCTCATGCAAATTTAATGATAATAAAACCTTAGCTTCTTATGCTAATGGTATATATGATTACTATGATGTGGAACAAATAGAAGAATTTGTTGCTTTTATGTGTGCTTATGAAATTGAATCTATGTTTAAAGAGTTTGAAGATTTTGATGATGCTGTTTATAGACCTGAAAATTTAGCTATCCTCAAATATTGCTATGAGAATTATGAATACAATTCCGATATTAATGCACTTATTGAGAAAGTCTCCGCTGTCCAAGAAGAGACTAATATTTTGCAGGAATCTATGGAAGAAGAAGTTGATGAAATTGTGAGCTCATTGGATGAAGAAAATGAGGAGGAGAGCGAAGAACAAAAGGAGGAAGAGCGGATTGATCACCCGTGCCCACCATCTAATGAGAGTAACTCTTCAACTCATACATTGTTTAATTCCCCTTCGTGCTTACCGAAGGATGATTGCTATGATGACTGTTATGATCCCTTTGATTCTTTTGAAATATCCCTTTTTGATGATGCTTGCTATGCTTGTGGCCAAGATGCCAATATGAATGATGCTTATGGAGATGAACTTTCTAGAGTTCCTTATGTTAAACATGAAATTGTTGCTATTTCACCCACACATGATAGTCCTATTATCTTTTTGAATTCTCCCGATTATACTATATCGGAGAAGTTTGCTCTTATTAAGGATTATATTGATGGGTTGCCTTTTACCGTTGCACATGATGATTTTGATGAATATAATATGCATGTGCTTGCTGCTCCAACTTGCAATTATTATGAGAGAGGAACTATATCTCCACCTCTCTATGTTTCCCACATGATAAAATTGCAAGAAACTGTTTATACTATGCATTGGCCTTTACTATGTGTGCATGAATTGTTCTTTTATGACATGCCGATGCATAGGAAGAGAGTTAGACTTCGTCATTACATGATATATGTTGCTTTGTGCTCACTAATAAATGCCAAATCATTGCTAATTAAAATTGGCTTTGATATACCTTGGGATCCGGGTGGATTCACTACTTGAGCACTATATGCCTAGCTTAATGGCTTTAAAGAAAGCGCTACCAGGGAGACAACCCGGAAGTTTTAGAGAGTCATTTATTTCTGTTGAGTGTCTTCATATAGTTTAAAAACAATAAAAATAAAGAGGGGAACCCGAAACTTTTCAAAAAGAAAAGCGAAAGTGAGAAAGATGAGCATTGTTGAAGTGGGAGCTAGCCTTGAACTTTGTTCATGCTCACGGAAACTTTGTGAATCTTGATTATAGAAACTTTTCAACAAAAATAATTATCCCCTTGTACAATTACATTGTATTATAAAAATAATGTGCCAAGGTTTGCCTTTAGGATGTTTACAATGCTTGTTGGTTTGTGCGGTGCAGGACAGAAACTTTGGCTGTAGTGCACAATTTTTAGTTTCTTACTGGAACGTCAAATGGTTCTGATTGTTTTTGCACTGTCTTTCTATACAAATTGTTTATTTCTCCTAATTTTGGTAGAATTTGCAAGTACCAGAAGTATGGTGAATGTTCAGATTGCTACAGACTATTTTGTTTTTGACGCATTGTTTGCTTGTTTTGATGAAACTATCAATTTATATCAGTGGATTAAGCCATGAAAAAGTTATACTACAATTGACACAATGCAAAAACAAAATATGAATTGGTTTGCAACAGTACTTAGAGTAGTGATTTGCTTTATTATACTAACGGATCTTACCGAGTTTTCTGTTGAAGTTTTGTGTGGATGAAGTGTTCGATGATCGAGAAGGTTTCGATGTGAGAAGAAGTAAGAGAGGCAAGAGCTCAAGATTGGGGATGCCCAAGGCACCCCAAGTAAATATTCAAGGAGACTAAAGCGTCTAAGCTTGGGGATGCCCCGGAAGGCATCCCCTCTTTCTTCAACAAGTATCGGTATGTTTTCGGATTCGTTTCGTTCATGCGATATGTGCAAATCTTGGAGCGTCCTTTGCTTTAGTTTTCACTTTTTTTCTTTTACGCACCATGCTGGTATGAGATGGTCCTTGGTTGATTTGTAGAATGCTCTTTGCACTTCACTTATATCTTTTGAGTATGGCTTTATAGAATGTTTCATGTGCTTCACTTATATCATTTGAAGTTTGGATTGCCTGTTTCTCTTCACTTAGACCACCGCCATTTGTAGAATGCTCTTTTGCTTCACTTATACTTGTTAGAACGTGGGCATATCTTTTGTAGAAAGAATTAAACTCTCTTGCTTCACTTATATCTATTTAGAGAGATGACAGGAATTGGTCATTCACATGGTTAGTCATAAAATCCTACATAAAACTTGTAGATCACAGAATATGATATGTTTGATTCCTTGCAATAGTTTTGCGATATAAAGATGGTGATATTAGAGTCATGCTAGTGGGTGGTTCTGGATTGTAGAAATACTTTTGTTGAGGTTTGTGATTCCCGTAGCATGCACGTATGGTGAACCGTTATGTAACAAAGTTGGAGCATGATTTATTTATTGATTGTCTTCCTTATGAGTGGCGGTCGGGGACGAGCGATGGTCTTTTCCTACCAATCTATCCCCCTAGGAGCATGCGCGTAGTACTTTGTTTCGATGACTAATAGATTTTTGCAATAAGTATGTGAGTTCTTTATGACTAATGTTGAGTCCATGGATTATACGCACTCTCACCCTTCCATCATTGCTAGCCTCTTCGGTACCATGCATTGCCCTTTCTCACCTCGAGAGTTGGTGCAAAATTCGCCAGTGCATCCAAACCCCGTGATATGATACGGTTTGTTACACATAAGCCTTACTATATCTTCCTCAAAACAGCCACCATACCTACCTATCATGGCATTTCCATAGCCATTCCGAGATATATTGCCATGCAACTCCCATCGTAATCATATACATGACTTGAGCATTTATTGTCATATTGCTTTGCATGATCGTAAGATAGCTAGCATGATGTTTTCATGGCTTGTCCATTTTTTGATGTCATTGCTACGCTAGATCGTTGCACATCCCAGTACACCGCCGGAGGCATTCATATAGAGTCATATCTTTGTTCTAGTATCGAGTTGTAATATTGAGTTGTAAGTAAATAAAAGTGTGATGATCATCATTATTAGAGCATTGCCCCAGTGAGGAAAGGATGATTGAGACTATGATTCCCCCACAAGTCGGGATGAGACTCCGGACGAAAAAAAAAGAGAGAAAGGCCAAAAAAAAGAGAAGGCCCAAAAAAAAGAAAAAAATGAGAGAAAAAAGAGAGAAGGGGCAATGTTACTATCCTTTTACCACACTTGTGCTTCAAAGTAGCACCATGTTCTTCATATAGAGAGTCTCTTGATTTATCACTTTCATATACTAGTGGGAATTTTCATTATAGAACTTGGCTTGTATATTCCAACGATGGGCTTCCTCAAATGCCCTAGGTCTTCATGAGCAAGCAAGTTGGATGCACACCCACTTAGTTTCAGTTTGAGATTTCATACACTTATAGCTCTAGTGCATCCGTTGCATGGCAATCCCTACTCCTCGCATTGACATCAATTGATGGGCATCTCCATAGCCCATTGATTAGCCGCGTCGATGTGAGACTTTCTCCCTTTTTGTCTTCTCCACATAACCCCCATCATTTTATTCTATTCCACCTATAGTGCTATGTCCATGGCTCACGCTCATGTATTGCGTAAAAGTTGAAAAGGTTTGAGAATGTCAAAAGTATGAAACAATTGCTTGGCTTGTCATCAGGGTTGTGCATGATGTGAATATTTTGTGTGGTGAAGATGGAGCATAGCCATACTATATGATTTTGTAGGGATAACTTTCTTTGGCCTTGTTATTTTGAAAAGACATGATTGCTTTATTAGTAGGCTTGAAGTATTATTGTTTTTATGTCAAATGATAGACTATTTCCTTGAATCACTCGTGTCTTAATATTCATGCCATGATTAGACATATGATCAAGATTATGCTAGGTAGCATTCCACATCAAAAATTATATTTTTTATCATTTACCTACTCGAGGACGAGCAGGAATTAAGCTTGGGGATGCTGATACATCTCCGTCGTATCTATAATTTTTGATTGTTCCATGCCAATATTCTACAACTTTCATATACTTTTGGCAACTTTTTATACTATTTATGGGACTAACATATTGATCCAGTGCCCAGTGCCAGTTCCTGTTTGTTGCATGTTTTATGTTCCGCAGATATCCATATCTAACGGAATCCAAACGGGGTAAAAACGGACGAAGAATATTTTTGGAATATTTGGAGAATTCTGGAAGAAGAATCAACGCGAGACGGTGCCCGAGGTGGCCACGAGGCAGGGGGGCGCGCCCCTGACCCTCGTGGGCCACCAGTAAGGCGGTTGATGCCCTTCTTCGGCCGCAAGAAAGCTAATTTTTGGTAAAAAATCACGGCGAAGGTTTCAGCCCAATCGGAGTTACGGATCTTCGGATATAAAAGAAACGGTGAAAGGGCAGCAGAGAGAACGCAGAAACAGAGAGAGACAGAGAGAGAGATCCAATCATGGAGGGGCTTTCGCCCCTCCCATTCCATGGAGACCAAGGACCAGAAGGGAAACCCTTCTCCCATCTAGGGAGGAGCTCAAGGAAGAAGAAGACGAAGGGGCCTCCTCTCCCCTTCTCTTCCGGTGGCGCCGGAACGCTGCCGTGGCCATCATCATCGCCGCAATCTTCAGCAACAACTTCACCACCATCATCACCAACTCTTCCCCCCTCTATGCAGTGGTGTAACCTCTCTCTTACCCGCTGTAATCTCTACTTAAACATGGTGCTCAACGCTATATATTATTTCCCAATGATGTATGGCTATCCTATGATGGTTGAGTAGATCCGTTTTGTCCTATGGGTTATTTGATGGTCAAGATTGATTTGAGTTGCATGTTTTATTATTGGTGTTGTCCTATGGTGCTCTCCGTGTCGCGCAAGCGTCAGGGATACCCGCTGTAGGGTTTGCAATATGTTCATGATTTGCTTATGGTGGGTGGCGTGAGTGACAGAAGCATAGACCCGAGTAAGTAGGTTGTTTGCGTATGGGATAAAGAGGACTTGATGCTTTAATGCTATGGTTGGGTTTTACCGTAATGATCTTTAGTAGTTGCGGACGCTTGCTAGAGTTCCAATCATAAGTGCATATGATCCAAGTAGAGAAATTATGTTAGCTTATGCCTCTCCCTCAAATAAAATTGCAATAATGATTACCGGTCTAGTTATCGATTGCCTAGGGACAAATAACTTTCTCGTGACAAAAAGCTCTTTACTAAAACTAATTTAGTTGTGTCTTTATCTAAACAGCCCCTACTTTATATTTACGTGCTCTTTATTATCTTGCAAACCTATCCAATAACACCTACAAAGTACTTCTAGTTTCATACTTGTTCTAGGTGAAGCGAACGCCAAGCGTGCGTAGAGTTGTAATGGTGGTTGATAGAACTTGAGGGAATATTTGTTCTACCTTTAGCTCCTCGTTGGGTTCGACACTCTTACTTTTCGAAAGAGGCTACAATTGATCCCCTATACTTGTGGGTTATCAAGAAGCGGCACATCAGTGTCTATCATAGGGTGTGGGGTGCAGGAGCTGCTTGCGCCCGATCTGGAGGTCGGCGGGGCTTGAATGAATTGCCGGGGGCGGTGCCAAGCAGGGTGGTGCGGTGAGGTCGAGGGGAGGGCACAGGCAGGGGACTGGGTCAATGGTCGCTGCCGTTTCGAGGAAGATTGTCAACACTGACTGGCTGGAGGTAGATGAAGGCGATCTGCCCGTTCTTTGTACATCGGACGATGCAGAAAAAATGGACTGACCTATTTGTTTTTTCAGTCGAATGTTATTTTCATAGAATCCTGTAGTAATTTAGTGTGCCATGCATGTTGTAGAGCTATCATATGTCTCCCATCATTTATTTCTCACCGACCTGCTATCTGCTACCTTTACACTGTACTAGTTGTGCACACACTTCACCCATACTCACACTATTGTTTTTTTATGCATGGGTATTTCAGACTCTGACGCAGTGTTGATGAATGCTGAAAAGAAAAGATAAAGTCGCTCCAGTGTAATTCGAAGATAAGCACTAAGCATTTCAGCGCTCTAAAGGATGCAATGTCAGCAGTTGGAGACAGTAAACGTAGCTCTGCAGTTGATGATCTCAATTGCCACACACAACCATCCCAGGTGCTTGCTTTAACTTCGCGCTGTCAAATGTGGTTGCATGTTGCATATGGTGTCTAGCTTGTATTGCTTCCAATTTGGTTAAATTGCATCTACTTACTTTACACATTATACCTTTGATAATGACATGCCTTCCTGTTTTTGATACATACTACATATGTCTATTAACCATGTTCGTACATCAAACTAATGCTCTTTTGTATCCCTCGTCAATCACTTATGACGAGACAGTCACCCGGGCGGGTTACTGTGAGACGCCATACTCGTTTAAAGAGTGTAGTGTCATCCTCCCCACATGATTCTCAAGAAACAGCAAGGCTAAATGAAGATAGTCAACGTAGCTCTCTAGTTGATGACCGCAATTCCCCCACACCACCATCACAGGTGCTTGCTCTAACTTCGCAGTGTGATATGTGGTTGCATGTTGCATACGGTGTCTTGCTTGTAATGCTTCTAATTAGGGTAAATTGCATATGCTTAGTTTACACATTATACCTATGAATATGACATGCCTTCCTATTTTTTGGTACACACTACATCTATGTGTTAACCTTGTTCTTACATGAAACTACCTCTCTTCTGTATCCTGCATCAATCACTTATGATGAGTCACCTTTATTCGTTGCATATTGCATATTATTTCTAGCCTGTTGCCATGTATTGCTTCTAATTTGGTCAAATACATTTGTTAGGGCACCCTTTTAATTTGGCAGAGTGATATTGGTTTCAGCTTTCATATGGTTTCTAGCTTGCATTGATTCTAACAAGTTCAAGCACCTTGTGCTTAGTTTACACTTTATACATCATACATGTCAATATGTCACGCCATCCTGTTTTTCATACATATTCCATCCTCCTATCATGCGGCTACCTTACATGAAAGTAGTGTTCGTCAGTATCATGCATCAATGAGTTCTGAAGAGCAAATTTTATTCCTTTTTCTTGTGGGTTTGACTTGACAAGGCAAAATCAAGAAAGAGGAAGGAAAAGAGTAAGGAAGGCGATGATGGTGGTCCTCTGCAGCAACGTAAACGGAGCATCTGTACCGATTCTCCTTGTACTGATAGTGCATTACAAGGTCCAAGTCCCCGCTCCCCTACTCCACCATCCAAGGTGCTTGCTCTAACTTGGCAGTGTGATATCTGGTTGCATGTTGCATATGGTGTCTAGCTTGTATTGCTCCTAATTAGTGTAAACTACATCTGCTTAGCTTACACATGATACGTGTGAATATGACACGCTTTCCTGTTTTTGGTACATACTATATCTGTCTATCACACCATGTTCTTACATGAAACTACTCTTCTTGTGTATCCTGCATCAGTCACTTATGATGGAACACCTTTAATTTGGCAGTGTGATATTGGTTTGCGTCTTGAATATGATTTCTAGCATGTATTGCTTCTAGTTTGATGAACGCCACCTATGACGAGACAGTTTTAACTTGGCAGAGTGATATTGATTGCACCTTTCATATGGTGTCTAGTTTGCAGTGCTTCTAATTTGTTGAAGTGCCTTCTGCTTAGTTACCACATCATAGGTGTGAATATGTCAAGCCGTCCATTTTTTCGTACATATTCCATCCTCGTATCATGACTTTGCCTTTCATCAGAGTAGTGTTCGTCAGTATCATGCATGAATGAGTTCTGAAGAGCGAATTATATTCCTTTTTCTTGTCGGTTTGACCTCACAATGCAAAATCAATAAAGCTGAAGGAAATTGGCAATGCATTGGATGATGGTGGTCCTTCCGAGCAACTGAAACGGAGGTTCTCTACAGATTCTACTCCGCCATCCTCCCAACAAGATTCGCAAGACAACGCAAGGCTAGACAGTCAACGTAGCTGTGTAGATGATGAGCACATCTCCCCTACTCCACCATCACAGGTGCTTGCTCTAACTTGGCACTATTATATGTGGTTGCATGTTGCGTATGATGTCTAGCTTGTATTGCTTCTAACTTTGTTGAATTGCATCTGCTTACTTTACACATAATGCCTGTGAATATGACACGTGTTCCTGTTTCTAGAACATACGTGTACATGATGAGCACATCTCCCCTACTCCACCATCACAGGTGCTTGCTCTAACTTGGAACTGTTATATGTGGTTGCATTTTCCGTATGATGTCTAGTTTGTATTGCTTCTGATTATGTTGAATTGCATCTGCGTAGCTTACAACTTATACCTGCAACGATCACTTACCCATAAGACACATTTAACTTGGGACTGTGATGTAGGTTGCATCTTGCATTGTCTTCTAGCTTGTACTGCTTCTAATTTCTTGAAATGGCACTTACGACGAGACACTTTTTACCTGATAGAGTGATATTGGTTGCATGTTCATATGGTGCCTAGCTTTCATTTCTTCTAATTTTGTTGAAATGCCTTCCGCTTACTGTTTTTTCATACATATTCCATCCTCCTATCGTACGTGTGAATATGAAACGCTGTCTTTTTTGTATATATTCCATCCTCCTATCCTGCGCTTGCCTTACATCAAAGTAGTGTTCGTCTGTATCATGCATCAACCAGTTATGCAGAGCTAATTTTATTCATCTTCTTGTGGTTTTGACTTCATAAGGCAATATCAGAAAATAGGAAGGAAAAGAGTAAGTTAGGGGATGTTGGTGGTCCTCCGCACCGACGCAAACAGAGACTCTCTAGATTTGCCACTGCTACTGCTAATGAAGTTGAAGTCCCAAGTCTACATGATGAGTTCATCTCCCGTACTCCACCATCGCAGGTGCTTGCTCTAAGTTGACAGTGTGATAATTGGTTTCATGTTGCATATGTTGTCTAGCCTGTATTTCTTCTATTTTGATTAAATTGCACCTGCTGAGTTCATACGTTATACATGTGCATATGACATGGCGTTCTGTGTCTAGAATACACTGCATCTATCTATCATACCATGTTCTTACATCAAAGTACTGCTGTTGTGTATCCCGCATCAGTCACTCATGATTGGACACTTTTAACATGGCAGTTTGATAGTGGTTGCATCTTGCATTGATTTCTACGTTGTACTGCTTCTAATTTTTCGAATTGCCACTTATGACAAGACACTTTTAACTTGGCAGAGTAATATTGGTTGCATCTTTCATATGGTGTCTAGCTTGCATCACTTCTATTTTCTTGAAAATCCTTCTGCTTAGTTTACACATCGTAGCTGTGAATATGTCATGCCGTCCTGTTTTTCTTACATATTCCATCCTCATACGGTTGTCTTACATCAAAGTATTGCTTGTCTGTATCATGCATCAATGAGTTCTGAAGAGCGATTTTATTCTTTTGTGTTGTGGGTACGGCTTGACATGGCAAAGTCAAAAAAGAGCAAGGAAAATAATATAGTAGGGAGTGGTGTTACTCGTCGGGTGAAACGGAAAAGGATCGGCCGTCCAGATTCTGCTGGTACTTATAGTGCAGTAGAAGGTCCAAGTCCACCGGCTAAATCTACAAACACAGTATCACCTGCTCCACCAGCTGCAGCATCCGCTTCAACTGTACCAGCATCTCAACGAGTTACTCGTTCGTTTGCTCCGGAACTGGCCAGTTCCCAAGCTGCCTTCACACCTAACACTACTTCCGAAGCACTGCTGACACAACAGGACTTGGCAAGATCAGATGAACCTCATGAGCATCAACACCAAGACGGTACCTGACCGAGTCAAGTTGCAGTTGCATGCTCCTTTATATGTACTCTCACAGTTTGATGTACACTAACACTTTCCATATTCGTTGTTGAACTAGCACCACGACGCAAGCGGAAACAGACATCAGGGATAATGCTTGACAGATTAACAAAATCTAAAGGAGGAAGAATGGAGATCCATTTTGAGGCAGGTTTAAAAAGGCCACGTGATGCTACAGAGTCAGCCAAGTTAGTATCAGAGGCAGCCGTTGCCGTTAGGTGTCATGCACGTATCCTCCCAACGTGGATCCAGTACAGGAATGAGAAAGACAATACCCAGTTTAACACCTTCCTTGACCATTTATCCGTAAGTAATGTTATTCATCGCAATTAGTAATATTGTCTTGCTCTGTCCCATACTTTCTAGCTTCCTCCTAATAAGACTCACATTCTTTTTTCAACAGATGAGGTTCAAGTTGGATCCGAAAGATGATGCAACTAAACAAGCATGCACTCATGTTTTTCAGTCTGCTCTGCGACAGTATCGGTACCACCTTAGAAAATCTCACTTTGAAGGCAAGGCTAACAATGAAATCGCCCAAACATCTCCAGTGGAATATATTACAGATGAAGACTGGACAACCCTCGTTAAACACTGGTCTGATCCAAAGTATCAGGTAGGCTATATGTATTTGATCAGACCACATATTGAACTTGTATTTATGTATGTGCCTTACAAGTGTATCTTCTTCTAGGCTAACTGTTTGAAGAACAAGACCAACCGTTCTAAAGTGAAATTCCAACAGACAACAGGATCTCGTAGCTATATTGCACACTGCGAGGCTCTTGTAAATAGCTGCTACTTCCTTCTTTTTTCTGTGCCATATTATCGTATCTATATTGACTTGTTCCAAATACAGAGGAAAGCCTGTGCGGACCAAAAAGAACCTGAACCGAATGCAGTGCAAATCTTCAAGGATTGCCACACCAGCAAGATGAAGGGCATGAGCACACCAGTTCAAGCCGCTGTTGTAAGTCCTTACTCCTCCTGCCTTTGAACTGATTGGTACTGTGATGTGTTCATTTAACTACTTGGTTTGCAGCCAATGTCAGTTACTCTGTTCACTTTTATACACAGTTGTCTTAACGTATCATTTCACCTTACATGGTTTAAAAGAGATGAAGGATATTCTTTTGGTCTTGATCTGTATTCTAGTTGTTATGTTCACGTGCGCACACAATGATAAAATAGCCTGTTTGTTTTATATCTGTTTGCCCATGATATGAATGATGTCATACTATGTTCATCCTACTTTAAACCATGTCTCTTTATCCTTAGATGTCAACGAATGTGAGGAAATAGACAATACAGTAGGCATGCTACATGGACATATGTTCCGAAAGTGATTTTATTATGTAGTTGGCACTACAATACATGCTAATGTATTACAGTAGTTCACCAAAATAAGTTATGTATAAACGTGTAACCTACTTTGTTTGTTTTTGTCTCATTAGTAACTTATCTGGTACACTAATCTACAAGTTCAAACTTTCAGGAAGCTATGGAAAAAATGATTGAACAGCCACAACCACCTGAAGGTGACGAGGCTACCACAGGCACAATGTCACCTCTTGCTGCAGTGCGTCAGTATCTCTCCACTAACAGTGCAAAAAGCACCTTCCTGCGTAATTCTGGGTTGGTTGTCAAGGTAACCTCGTCCAAATCGCCTACTGAACAAAATCTTCCTGCTAGACAGAGTGATATATCTGTGCTCCAGACACAAGTCCAATCCCTAATGGACGTCGTTTTGGAAACAAGAATAGTGGTTGACAAATGTCGTCAAGATATGAATGGTTTTGAAACCAGACTATCAGACATTCGCTTTGTTGTTCAAGAGCAATGGCGGAAAAAAGGTGAAGATCGTGCTGCTCCATCAGATTCTACAGCCTGAAACATTAGCACTCAGGTCAAATGATCTGTGCTTCTATACATCTGATGGTGCTTTTATCTACAAGGACTGTAAACTTTATGCCAATAGACCTTTTGTTGTGATACAACATTTATGGTGCTGCCAAAGGCTGCAATAATTACGACGCTATTTTTGTATAGTGTAGGTTTATCTTAGTAATGTATTCGGCCGAAAGCTTCATAGGAGCCCAACATGCCAACATTCGTCGGGCCCATTCCAATTGGGCTAAAAACGATTATGGGCCGAAATTTGCATGTAGCCCACTAAAAATATCTGGGCCTAAATCGGCATAAGATTTCATATTTTTCTGGTAGGCCTGTGCCCATAGTGGGCCTTTAACATGCCTAAACATAATTTGGGCCCTCAGTAACAACAGGCCATTTACAGGTGTAAATATCTCGAGCCCATATAAAACATGGGCCTTTAAAAGACCGAAAGTGAGATTGGGCCCATTTACGATGCGGATCTTTCACAGGCCGAAATTCGGATGGGCCGTAAATGCGCCGACCTAATACACGGGCATTTAACAGGCCGGAAGTTCGGTCGGGCTAGATTATCATCATTTTTATATGGGCCCGATGTGACGTTGGGTCACATATGGCCCATGGATTTCGTCCGACGTTAACAGGCCGAAAATCACAACAGGCCGAAAGTGGCCCAAATCTATGGCTGGCTGCTAACAGGCCGAATGTCAGACATGGCCGAATATGACCCAAATCCTTCACGGTCGTTTATGGGCCGAAAGTTTCAATGGCCTGTAAATGGGCCCAAATGAAGCAGGACCTTTAACAGGCCGGAAATACACCGGGCCGTAATTGGGCACATATACTTAGCGGACTGTTAACGGGCCAGAAGTGATCATGAGCCGCGAAGATGACAAGTTTAGGACAGGCCGTTGACGGGCCAATTTGACACTAGCCGTACGGGCCTTAACTGAGAATGTTGGGCCTTTATCTGGGCCGGCCCATTATGGTCCGCAAAATCTCGCGGGCCTTTAGCTAGGCCGGCCCATTATGGCCCGCAAAATCTCATGGGCCTTTAGTTGGGCCGGCCCATTATGATACGAAAAATCTCGTGGGCCTTTTGCTAGGTTGGCCCATTATGGACCGCAAAATCTTGTGGGCCTTTAGTTGGGCCGATCCATTTAAACTTTATGGGCCACATTTGGGCGGTCCACGTGTCAGCATATCATAGGCGCATCTCGCCCATTGGATGAGTGACACCTGTGCCAACGCGGAGCTGACACGTGTTTCCGTCAGCCAATCAGAATTTTACACGTGGAAAATCCCCATTGGTCCGGGCTGTTAACGGGTTATCGAATCGAAAACCGGACCCGATAGCTTAACGGCGTTCCGTTACAGTGGATGCCACGTGTCGGTCACCCTTGACGAAAGCACTTCTGTGACGCGCGATTTATCGTCATGGAAGTGGACACTTCCGTAATGATAATTTTGGTAATGTCATGGAACACTTCTACGACTGCACAAGTATGAATATCTTGATTCTGTCATAAATTTGTCATGGATGTACATGCATGACAGAAAACGTGACCTACAGTGACAAACACGTATCATCACGGAAGTGTATTTTTTTGTAGTGATACAAGCCGGCTTACTTGAGAAATATTAGACCGCCAATCTCTGACCCAACTGTGCCTTGCCGATTTGTTGTCTTTAAATGCCAGCCGGCTTACTTTGCAAAATGAATTTGCTTTCTTCTAACCATTGGCGACTTATCACCACAAATTTGACCCGCCATGATTTACTTTCTAGGTTTTCACTTGTTAAAATGACTAAGACCATCACCTCCTGCGATTGCGTCGTTTCCAATGTCACAGAACAGTCTCTCCAAGAATTTGTTGACATGGGCGTCTTGCCATCTAAAGATGTCATCCATTGGCGGGTTCTGGGAGCTGAGGTTCCACCTCAACCAAAAGAAGGAGAAGTTATAGTTTTCTTTGATCACATGCTCCGAGGCTTCTCACCTCCCGACTCAAAATTCTTTCGTGATGTTCTGAACTTCTATCAGCTTCACCCTCAAGACATCGGACCCAACTCGGTCTCCAACATCTGCAATTTTCAAGTCTTTTGTGAAGTATACCTTCAAGAGGAGCCCATCATTGATCTCTTCAGAGAATATTATTATCTGAATTGCCAAACTGAAATGACAGACGGGCCCAACCTTGAACTTGGTGGAATTTCCATCCAGAGACGAAGAGATGTTGTCTTTCCTTCAGCCGCGCTTCCCAGTCACCCCAAAGACTGGAATCAGACTTGTTTTTTTGCCAAGACACCTCTCTGGCGGGTGAGAACCCTCTGCTGGGTTTCCGTATCCACCGGCTCAACCCAAGGCACCCACTTCCAGACCGGATCAGCTCTACTGAACGGGCCAAATACCAACCCGCATTTACCAAGATAAGAGCCTTGATGGAAAATGGCCTAACTGGCATTGATTTGGTCCGATGCTGGGTTGCCTGGAGGATTATGCCCTTGAGCCGCCGCTCTAGTTTAATGTGCACATATACGGGTGATGTCAAGGGTCCCCTGCGGTTTAATTCAACATGCCTTGAAGAGAAGGATATCAATGAAATGACCAAGTCCTTGCTCGGGGAGACTTTGGAAAACTGCAGCAAGACAGGGCTGAGCCCCTTCTGTGTTCTTAACCCGGCTCCAGCTGTAAGTATTTTGAAGCTACTTTTACTTTATTCATTATTCTCATACACTACACTTGCCTTATTATCTTGCTTTCTTCAGGCCGACTCTCCTTTTTGGAACAAGAAGCTTCAAGATAAACTGGCCAAAAAGGCTAGGGGAAAGACCAAAGCTCCCAAGAAAACCAAGAAGAAAACAGATACAACAGAGCAAGTCACCCTGGATGATGAGTCAGAGGTAGAACTTGATTCTCTTGGCTCCTTTTTTGTACATCTTATTGACGCTGACCCCTCTCAAGATGACGCAAAGACTAGCTAGGCATATGCTGAAGAGGTCACTATTATTTCCTCCGACTCAGAGCCTTTGCAAAACAGAAAGTTTGGCAAGTGACCCGGAAAGTAAGGTTTTCTCACCCTTTAGCTTACTTGGATCCAAACTTTATTTGGAAGAAACAACAACATGAAGCCCGGCGTACAACCCGGAACAGCGGAGTGGGAGATCTTCATGCCGGCTTACCGAACACGCCGGTCCCTCGCAAATGCCGGAAAGAGGTGCCTCGGAGTTCAACCCTCTCTTTTCCAAAGGCGGGTCTTATTCGTCAACCCCTTAATCCTTCCGACTCAAATTACCAGGGAACTTCTAACTCTTCTTTTGGCGACTCGACTGGAACTCAACTTCCTGGATTCAAGATTGCCCCTGGATGAGAACATTTGACTTCTTTGCTTTAACCCTTGTAAGCTGAAATATTCAAATCCTCATGTCTTATTTTCAGTGGCATAGCAAAACCAAGTAAGAAGCTGAAGATAAGCAAGCCGGCCGGAGACCCTAGAGTCACTGAGTCGGAGAAACAGACACCAACATCAGAAGATCCTCATCAGACTCCTAAAGCCACTGCCGATGACCCACCACCAGAAACTCATGATGCCACATTGGATCCAATGGGTGTTGACCCATCTAGTGATAAGCCGTCAAGTCCTATCAAGCCTGTTGAAGAAATTCCTTCTCACCAAACTGCAGAGGACGTCATCATTACTAGTACAGGCTTCAGAGAACCAGGTAATCCCACTATCTGAGCAAAACATAGCGCCAAGGAAGAAGGTTTAATCGCCGACAAAGGCAAATGGAAATTGGACTTGGAAAGCTATGTCGGCTTTAATGCTAGTGAAATCCATGCGGGCTACTTGAGCCGCCTTCATACCAGCCGTGACATGGAAGCTGGCCTGGTAAACCTGATGAAGGAACGCTTTGAGGTAAACACTGAAACCCTTCTCATATGAATCCATGCCAGCCGCTAAGTCTAAAGGATATGAAAGACGTGAAAATGATGTAGACTTAAATAATATCCTTCATCTTGTAGCTTCGCAATATCAGTGTAGATCCAAATGAGTAGTCCCCAAGGGTCGGTTTAAACTGAAGAGTTAACCCAGAACTTAAGATCATGTTGTTAAAATCCGAATATGTAGCCCCCATGGGCCGGTTTAAGTAGAAAAAATTAAGCCGGGTCATTAAGTACCTTTTTGTGTAAAAAATGACCTACATTAGCCCCCAAGTGCAAAGTAAAAAATTTGTATTGTGCTTGGGACTTCAATAGAATGATCATCATAACTGCAAACTACTGCTTGGCTATTGTGTTTCAGGCTGAATTAAGCATGAAAGAGTCTCAAGTAGTCGATTTGCGGCAAAAAGTCAAATCGCAACAAGCAGAAACTTCAAAGGCTAGGTCAGAACTGAAAACCGCCTTAGAAGTAACTAAAAGTTGAGGAAAGACTTCAATGCTGAAAGAGCCGACTGGGATACTGAAAAGGCGGCTCTGTTGAAAAGAGCTGAAGATGCCGAAGCTGCTCTTAAGCCGGTGACTGGAGAGTTATCCGGCCTAAAGCGACATATTAATCAGATGACAGCCGCCATCTTTGGTAAGTGATATTGCACTTTAATTTTTCACCACCGATTTATTTTAACCCGCCTGGGAACTTATCAGTATCTTTGCTGAACAGGCCCCAGGAACTCCAATCTTGGCCAGGACATGCTTGTATAGCTCAAAGCCATGTACACCCTGGTGGAGCAGCTATATACTGGCACTCAACGGACCATAGCGGCTATCTCCCACAGCAAACAGCCACCCACACTTATCAGCGTTATGTCTAGAACTGTCTCCATAATCAGATTGGGCGTAATGTTCATGCTTATGTGGATGATATTGTTGTGAAGTCTAGAAAGAAGGAGACTATGTTGGCTGATCTGAAAGAGACCTTTGATAATCTCCGGGTTTACAAGATGATGCTTAACCCGGCCAAATGTGTTTTTGGTGTGCCTGCAGGCAAGCTCTTGGGTTTTTTGGTTTCTGAGAGAGGTGTCGAAGCTAACCCAGAGAAAATCAAGGCTATCACCTCATTGGCTAGGCCGGCTTGCGTCAATGATGCCCAGCATTTGGCGGGTCATATTGCAGCTTTAAGCTAGTTTTATGAGTAAGCCGCCTGCTGAGTTACCTCTGTTTGAAGAAGTTCCACAGCCTTCCAGCGTCGACCGCCGTGGGAGACTTGCCTTCTACTAGGAGAGCTGCCAGCCGCGAAGCTGTGACAATCATGTTATCCAGAGAGTTGGAATAATGACCCGGCGGTGTTAACACCTGCTGAGGCCGGGTTAAGTTCAAACGAGGCGGGTCTGTTATACGTGGTTGAGCCGTCGCCCTGGTCACGGGCGCCTCGGCAGCCCGGGTCACCTCGAGCGGGTTACCTGGTCCTGACCCAGGTGTATTGAAAAGATTCCTCGCCTCAAACTCCAAAGGTAGACGGCTCTGGTGCCTCCTTCGAAGAACATCATTTGATGCATTATGATCCAAGTTTAACCAGAAAGTTTCTGCTTGAATCCGTTGTGACTTGGCCTCCAACGCGGCTCGCTCTGTTGCCATCCTAGCATTCTCAGCGTTAAGCTCCTCCTTAGCCGGAGCTACATCATCCCGCAGTTTCTCAACTTCCACATTATGATGTGCTTAAGTCGCCGGGGTTACCTCTGCAGCTAATAGAGTTGCCAAAGCATCTAGGAGCTCGGCTAAGACCTGAGCCGGCGGGCGCACAGGGCACTTGCCCCGGCCGTCGCAGTAGCCGTTGAACTAGAGGTCATAGCCACATCAGTTGATGAATTCAGCATCTGTTGCGCACCAGCCAAGAAGATAGCAGCCCCGGTCGGAATAGCCCCCAAGCCCGCCATCTTGCAGTTAATAGATTGATTCGGTCTCGCCGGTTGAAGACTCATCACCTGAATAGATGGCCATTTCTCCACCACACATAGAACCTTCCTCACGACCCGCCCCATGGATAAAGCCGACAAAAGCACACTTCCGGGTGGGTTGGACCTTGGCGGGTCTCGTGCGCCGAGCCATCTCAACGGTGTCAGTGCAGGCGTCCGGCTCAGGATTTGACTCGCCAATCTTGCCGATGAAGACTTGAATTCCACCGAAGGGGACCTGATACCCATACTCGATTGAATCAACCTCAGGATCCCAGCCAGAATCGTCGATGTAGATCTTGTCGCAGCGGATCTTGGTCATCCGGCCCACGGCGTAATCCCTTGACCCCAGAGAACTGATAACCCACAAGTATAGGGGATCGTTTGTAGCCCTTTTCGATAAATAAGAGTGTCGAACCCAACAAGGAGCTAAAGGTAGAACAAATATTCCCTCAAGTTCTATCGACCACCGATACAACTCTACACACACTTGATGTTTTCTTTACCTAAAAGAAGTATGAAACAATTTTGCAAGAATAAAACTACGAGTACTTTGCGAGAATAAAACTACGAATACAATGCAAGATAATAAAAGTGGATAGTTTTGTCAACAAGAAAGTTATTTGTCCCCAGGTAATCGATAACAAGTACCAGTAATCATTCTTGTAATTTTATATGAGGGAGAGGCATGAGCTAACATACTTTCTCTACTTGGATCATATGCACTTATGATTGGACCCCTAGCAAGCATCCGCAACTACTAAATATCATTAAGGTCGTGAAACCCAACCATAGCATTAAGTATCAAGTCCTCTTTATCCCATACGCCATAACCCACTTATCCGTGTTTAGGCTGCTGTCACCCCCGCAACACCGACAATAAGCAAACCATGAACATATTGCAACACCCTACAGCGGGGTCCCCTCATGTTTCCGCGAGACGGAGGGCACCGTGGGACAACACCATAAATAAAATATACAATCATACCAACCAAGATCACGATTAACCCACAGGACAAAACAGATCTACTCAAACATCATAGGATAACCATATATCATTGGGAAATAATATATGGAGTTCAGCACCATGTTTAAGTAGATATTACAGTGGGGAGAAGGGGTGTTACACCGCTGCATAGAGGGGGAGAAAGTTGGTCTTGACGGTAGCAAGGTTGTTGATGTAGATCGCCATCACGATCCTTGCCCCGGCGGCGTTCTGGCGCCACCGAGAGAAAGGGGGAGAGAGCCCCCCTCCTTCTTCGTCCTTGGCCACCCCCCTAGATGGGAGGAGAGTTCACCCTCTGGTCCATGGCCTCCATGGCAGCGGAGGGGCGGGAGACCCTCCGAGATTGGATCTCCCTCTCTGTTCTCTTCTGTTTCGCGTTCTCCAGATCTGGCCAAAAACCGTTTCTAATATTCCTGGAGATCCCTAACTCTGAATGCGCTGAAATTTTAACATAATTTTTTTCCGGATATAAGCTTCCTTGCGCCCGAAGTAGAGCCCCAACCGACATACGAGGTGAGCACAACCCACCACCAGATGCCTGGATCCTGGGGCGCTCCTTGGTGTCTTGTGGGCACTGTGGGCCCCCATTTGCGATGATTCCAACTCCCAACAATCTCATATATTCCAAAATAATTCTCCTTAAAATTTTATTGTGTTTGGACTTCGTTTGATATGCATTTTCTGCGAAACAAAAAACATGCAAAAAACAGGAACTAGCACTGGGCACTGGTCAATAGGTTAGTCCAATAAATCATACAAAAAGTTGCCAAAAGTATGTGAAAGTTGTATAATATTGGCATGAAACAATAAAAAATTATAGATACGACAGAGACGTATCAGCATCCCCAAGCTTAATTCCTGCTCGTCCTCGAGCAGGTAAATGATAAAAAAGATATTTTTTTATATGGAATGCTACCTAGCATAAACTTGATCATATATCTAATCATGGCCTTAATATTAAGACATAAGTGATTCAAAGCAATAGTCTATAATTTGACATAAAGACATCGATACTCAGGCATCCCAACAAACAATCATGACTTTCAAAATATCAATGCTAAAGAAATCTATCCCGACAAAATCATAGTCTTGTCATGCTCTGTATTCTTAACACAAAGTATTTATCATGCACAACCCCGATGGCAAGCCGAGCAATTGGTTCATACTTTTTAACGTGCTTCAGCTTTTTCAACCCTCACGCAATACATGAGAGCAAGCCATGGGTATAGCACTACGGGTGGAATAGAGTATGATGATAGGGGTAAATATAGAGAAGGCCAAAAAGTAAGAAAGTCTCACATCGATGCGGCTACCCAACGGGCTATGGAGATGCCCATCAATTGATATCAATGCGAGGAGTAGGGATTGCCATACAACGAATGCGCTAAGAGCTATAAGTATATGAAAGCTGAATATGGAACTAAGTGGGTGTGCATCTAATCCTATAATGAAAAATTCCCACTAATATATGAAAGTGACAGCATAGGAGACTCTCCATATGAAAAACATGGTGCTACTTTGAAGCACAAGTGTGGAACTAGCATGCCCCTTCTCTCTTTATTTCTTCATTTCTTCATTTATTTTTTTCTTTTTTTTCTTTTTTATATTTTCCCTCTCATTGTCTGGAGTCTCATCCTGACTTGTGGGGGAATCATAGTCTCCATCATCCTTTCCTCACTGGGGCAATGCTCTAATAATGAAAATTGATTATCATCACACTTCTATTTACTTATAACTCAAAAGAAATAAAAATTACAACTCGATACCTATGACAAAGTATGACTCTATATGAATGCCTCTGGCAATGTACTAGAATGTGCAATGATCTAGTGTAACATGTATAAAAAATGATGAACGGTGGCTGAGCCACAACTACTATGTCAGCTATATGATCATGCAAAACAATATGACAATGAATGCTCAAGTCATCAAAACGGAAGCGGTGGAAGTTGCATGGCAATATATCTCAGAATGGCTGTGGAAAGGCCATAATAGGTCGGTATGGTGGCTGTTTTGAGGAAGATATAATAAGGCTTATGTGTGATCGAGCGTATCATATCACGGGGTTTGGGTGCACCTACGAAGTTTGCACCAACTCTCGGGGTGAGAAAGGGCAATGCACGCTAATGTAGAGGCTAGCAAATTGTGGAAAGGTAAGAGGCGTATAATCCATGGACTCACATTAGTCATAAAGAACTCATATACTTACTGCAAAAGTTTATTAGCCCGCGGAGCAAAATACTACTACACATGCCCCTAGGGGGATAGATTGGTAGGAAAAGACCATCGCTCGTCCCCGACCGCCACTCATAAGGAAGACAATCAATAATAAATCCTGCTCCAACTTCATAGCATTACAAGAGACTATATGTGCATGCTTCGGGAATCACAAACCTTAACACCAATATTCTTACTAACCACAACCGTTTACTAGTACCTCCCACATATTCCATCTCTATATCGCAAAACTATTGCTGGGAATCAAACATATCATATTCAGTGATCCATAAGTTTTATGTAGGATTTTATGACTAACCATGCAATTGATGAATTCCTTTTGACTCTCTAAATAGATATAAGTGAAGCATGAGAGTTTAATTCTTTCTAAAAATACCATGCTCTAACAAATATAAGTGAAGCAAAAGAGCATTCTACAAACAACGATTTTCTATGTGAAGAGAAACATGCAATCCAAACTTCAAATGATATAAGTGAAGCACATGAAGCATTCTATAAAGCCAAACTCAAAAGATTTAAGTGAAGTGCAATGAGAATTCTATAAATCGACCATGGACTATCCCATACCAGCATGGTGCATAAAAGAAAAGTAAAAACTAAGCGCAAAAGACGCTCCAAGATTTACACATATCACGTGAACGAAATGAAGATGGAAACATACCGATACTTGTTGAAGAAAGATGGGATGCCTTCTGGGCATCCCCAAGCTTAGATGCTTGAGTATCCTTGAATGTTTACTTGGGGTGCCTGGGGCATCCCCAAGCTTGAGCTCTTGCCTCTCATCCTCCTCATATCGAGACCTCCTCGATCTTTGATCACTTCATCCACACAAAAGTCAACAGAAAGCTCCGTAAGATCCGTTAGTAAAATAAAGCAAATCACTACTCTAAGTACTGTTGCAAACCAATTCATATTTTTTTTTGCATTGTAGCTACTGTAATATAACTTTTTCATGGCTTATTCCACTGATAGAATCGATAGTTTCATCAAAACAAGCAAACCAATGCATCAAAAACAGAATCTGTCTTAAACAGGACAGTCTGTAGTAATCTGAACATTCACCATACTTCTGGTACTCCAATACTTATAAAAATTATTACAAAATAAACAATTTGTATAGCAAGACTGTGCAAAAAAAATTCAGAAACTTTTGACGTTCCAGTAAAAAATGTAAAATCGCGCACTACAGCCAAAGTTTCAGTTTTTGCACGGCACATACCAACAAGCAATCTACTCATCCTAAAGGCAAATCTTGGCACATTATTTTTATAATACAATGGAGTTGTACAAGGGGATAATTATTTTTTTGAGAATCTTCATGAAAAATTTAACATTGTTTCCATGAGCATGAACACAAGTGTTCAAGGTCGACCCTCACTTCTCTAATGCATAACTTCCAATCGCTTCTCTTTTGTGAAAAAGCTTTTAAGTTCCCCTCTATATTTTTTTGTTTTTAAACTTTATAAAAGCACACAACAGAAAGAAATGACTCTCTAAAACTTTCGGGTTGTCTCGCTGGCAGCGCTTTCTTTAAAGCCATTAAGCTAGGCATAAAGTCCTCAAGTAATGAATCCACCCGGATCCCAAGGTATATCAAAGCCAATTTTAATTAACAATGATTTGGCATTTAATAATGAGCACAAAGCAACATATATCATGCGATGAAGTTCCTATGCATCGGCATGTCATACAAGAACAATTCATGCACATCAAGTAAAGGCCAATACATGGCATAAGAAGTTTCTTGCAATTCTTTCGTGTTGGAAACATAGAGAGGCGGAGATGTAGTTCCTCTCTCATAATAATTGCAAGTAGGAGAAGCAAGAACATGCATATTACATTCATCAAAATTATCATGTGCAACGGTAAAAGGCAACCCATCAATGTAATCCTTAATAAGTGCAAACTTCTCCGATATTGTGTAGTTGGGAGAATCCAAAAAGATAATAGGACTATCATGTGTGGGTGCAATAGCAACAATTTCATTCTTAATATAAGGAACTATAGCAAGTTCATCGCCATAAGCATAATTCATATTGGCATCTTCGCCACAAGCATAGCAAGCATCAATTTCATCAAAAAGGGATATTTCAAAAGAATCAAAGGGATCATAGCAATTATCATAGCATTCATCCTTCGGTAAGCACGAAGTGACATTAAACAATGTATGAGTTGAAGAGTTACTCTCATTAGAAGGTGTCACGGGTAGCTAATCCGCTCTTCCTCCTTTTCTTCTTCGCTCTCCTCATCATCTTTTTCATCCAATGAGCTCACAGTTTCATCAATTTCTTCTTCCATAGACTCCTAAAAAATATTAGTCTCTTCTTGGACAACGAAGACTTTCTCAATAAATACATCAATATCGTAATTGCATTTATAATTATCATAGCCATATTTAAGGATAGCAAAATTTTCAGGTTTATAAACTGAATCATCAAAATCTTCAAACTTTTCAAACAAAGATTCAATTTCATAAGCACTCTTAAAGGAAACAAATTCTTCTATCCGTTCCACATCATAGTAATCATATATACCATTAGCATAAGAAGCCAAGGTTTCATTATCCTCAAATTTGCATGAAAAGGGAAGGTGTGGAGACTACATCCTAGAGCAACAAGTATAATCATATCTCAAGCACAGTTCCCGAGCATACCAATGCAACATATGAATTAGATCCCATAACAGTTTTCCTTTTTGAGTCAAGCGATAATCCCTAAAGTATTGACGTTGATCCAACGTTACTCCCATTATCAAGTTGAATGGGATTTTCTCAGGATTATCAAAGTAGTGCATAATATTTTTCACATACCGAGCATCGAGGGTTTTAGGAGGTTCCCCATCTCCATGATTATCATGTACCACTAATTTTTTGGTGTTTCATGTTCCATATCCATAACTAAAGATAGAGAACAACTTAGAAAGTGATAAAGCAAACAAGCACACACGAGAATATTCATCCCACGCTATTGCTCCCCGGCAACGGCGTCAGAAAAAGGTCTTGATAACCCACAAGTATAGGGGACCATTTGTAGCCCTTTTAGATAAATAAGAGTGTCGAACCCAACGAGGAGCTAAAGGTAGAACAAATATTCCCTCAAGTTCTATCGACCACCGATACAACTCTATGCACACTTGACGTTTGCTTTACCTAAAACAAGTATGAACCGATTTTGAAAGAATAAAACTATGAGTACTTTGCGAGAATAAAACTACGAATAAATTGCAAGGTAATAAAAGTGGATAGCTTTGTCAACAAGTAAGTTATTTGTCCCCAGGTAATCGATAACAAGTACCGACAATCATTCTTGTAATTTTATATGAGGGAGAGGCATGAGCTAACATACTTTCTCTACTTGGATCATATGCACTTATGATTGGACCCCTAGCAAGCATCCGCAACTAATAAAGATCATTAAGGTCGTGAAACCCAACCATAGCATTAAGTATCAAGTCCTCTTTATCCCATACGCCATAACCCACTTATTAGCGTTTAGGCTGCTGTCACCCCCGCAACATCGACAATAAGCAAACCATGAACATATTGCATCACCCTACAGCGGGGTCCCCTCATGTTTGCGCGAGACGGAGGGCACCGTAGGACAGCACCATAATTAAAATATACAATCATACCAACCAAGATCACGATTAACCCACAGGACAAAACGGATCTACTCAAACATCATAGGATAACCATAGATCATTGGGAAATAATATATGGAGTTGAGCACCATGTTTAAGTAGAGATTACAGCAAGGAGAAGGGGTGTTACACCGCTGCATAGAGGGGGAGAAAGTTGGTGTTGACGGTAGCAAGGTTGTTGATGTAGATCACCGTCACGATCCTTGCCCCGGCGGCGTTTCGGCGCCACCGGGAGAGAGGGGGAGAGAGACCCCTCCTTCTTCTTCTTCCTTGGCCTCCCCCTAGATGGGAGGAGAGTTGCCCCTATGGTCCATGGCCTCAATGGCGGCGGAGGAGCGGGAGCCCCTCCAAGATTGGATCTCCCTCTCTATTCTCTTCTGTTTCGCGTTCCCCAGATCTGGCCGAAAACCGTTTCTTATATTCCCGGAGACCCGTAACTCCGATTGCGCTGAAATTTTAACACAATTTTTTCCGGATATAAGCTTCCTTGTGCCCGAAGTAGAGCCCCAACCGACGTATGAGGTGAGCACAACCCATGACCACGCGCCTGGAGCCTGGGGCGCGCCCTGGTGTCTTGTGGGCACTATCGACCCCATTTGCGATGATTCCAACTCCCAATAATCACATATATTCCAAAATAATTCTTCGTAAATCTTTATTGCATTTGGACTTCGTTTGATGTGGATTTTCCGTGAAACAAAAAACATGCAAAAAACAGGAACTGGCATTGGGCACTGGGCACTGGATCAAGAGCTTAGTCCACTAAATCATATAAAAAGTTGCCAAAAGTATGTGAAAGTTGTATAATATTGGCATGAAACAATCAAAAATTATAGATACGACGGAGACGTATCAAGAAGCTGCCCTTCAAGAACTCGAAACCACCGTGCTCTGGCCCCACAGTGGGTGCCAACTATCGTGGATTTAACACGGCAGATGCCCTAGTGAAAGGACTTAGGTGTGGAGCCATCGCAACTAGGTTAGCTTGAAGGGGTTGAACGGGACAAATGACACAAGGAGTTTACCCAGGTTCGACCCCTCTCAACGAGGTAAAAGCCTACGTCCTACTTCTAGTTGTATTGCTTGAGTTTCAATTACAAGGGAGCGAATACACACTACTAAAAAAAGGCACATCCGTGACATTTTGGGCTGAACAAATTTTTTTCTGTCATGCTTATGACACTTCAATGATGATAATTGTGACAAAACCCGGTATCATCATAGATGTGGTGGGCTCCTACTTCTATGACAAAAAATCATGACATAAAATGGGCTTTTCATCCTGGGCGGGCCGGAGACGCAGCTGCATGACATTCTTTGGGCCGTCCATAACGGAAAAAACCGTGGTAGAAGTGAGGGCGAGGAAAATATCGGGGAGTTCCCGGTTACGGTGGGTGGTCGGGGCCGAGCAATGCGCGTTTCTCTCGTACACGTACGCGTGTGGGTGCGAGGAGTTGGCTCTAACTGAACCCGAGCGAGGCGTTCGACTACTGAACCTGAGTGATTACACTGCAGGCTACGCGTTACTAAACCCGAGCGATCGATCGATGGCTGTTAACTGAACCCGATCGAGCGATTCCTTTGCTACTGCTGATAACTGAAGCCGATCGATGCTGCCTCTGGATTAATAGTGAGCGTTGTTGGGGGGGTGGATGAATAGTTCCCGGTGGGGGTTGGATGAATAGGACCCCGTGGTAGTAGAGGCCGTTGCCGCTGGATGAACAGGACCCCGATCGATCGAGCCGGTGGAGGGCTGGATGAACAGGATGACCCCGTGGAGGGCTGGTTGAACAGTAGCCAGTGGAGGGCTGGATGAACAGTAGCCCATGGAGGGGTGGTTGAACAGGACCCTGTGGAGAGGGCTGGTTGAACAGTATCCGGTGGAGGAGCGGTGGAGGCTGGATGAATGGTCGCAGGTGGGGCCTGGAGGAGGTCGAGGTGGATGAACAGTAGCCCGTGGAGGCTAGAGGAGGTCGACGGTGGAGATGAACAATATCCCGTGGAGTCCCGTTTTGCGGATGCCACAGCCCTCCCGATGAACAGGACCCCCGTTTCGACCGTAGCGCTCCAACACAAGTCCGTTTCCTCCCTTTTACGGTACGCCACACCCCTCCCTATGAATAGGATCCCGTTTCGACCGTGGCCGGTCGAACACAAGGCCGTTTCCTCCGTTCTGTGGTACGCCAGGCCTCGTTTCCATTGGCTGTTCCGTCCAAGCCGGTTGGCTCCCGATGAACAGCACGCGTTCCGTTGCCTCCCGATGAACACGACCATTCCGTTGCCCCCCCATGAACACGACGACAACGCATTCGAGACCTCGCCCGTATGTACGTACGTGGCCGTATTTACTTTCTTGCACCCTGGCTGCTATACGTACGTGTACATGCTATGTGCGCGCCTCTACTACGACATGTGCCCATCTTTACACGGCCACGGTTCATCGCTGCAGCCTGCAGACAGACCGATCGTATGTACGTACACGTTCACGACCAGAATGACAACACTACGTATGCTTCGACCAGGTGGGTCTCGACTGTCAGGCACTTCCTTGCGTGCCAAGATGTAGCTGGTGGGTCCCAACAGTCAGGGGGGCGAATCATTTTTTTGCCCATAATATGGACGCACTTCCTTGCGTGCGAAGATGTAGCTGGTGGGTCCCAACAATCAGGGGGAAACGTTTTTTCACGAAATACTGTGGCCCGTCCGGTGGGTCCTTGCTGTCAGGTGGAGGAATAATTATTTTTTGTGTAATAAGGAGGCACTTCCTTGCTGCGACCATAGACCCAGCTGTCAGCCTGTCCACGTACAATACTCTTCCGATGGAAGTCGTTCCTTGACCACGTTGACCACGCCGCGCCGAGAGCACCAGGGCGGTGGACGACGGCGAGGCCTAGGAAGGGGACGACGCGGAGCCGGGGAAGACGTGACAGTGGATGCCCACGCGGAGAGGAGTACGAGGGTTCACTAGTTCGACTATGGTGTGAGGCTACCGTCACCGCAGAATAACAGGGGGTGTGGGTGAGTAGAGGGTGGCCTGGCCAGCAGTGGGAGTAATAGGGGGCGGTGAGGCCTCTGCGGCATCACAGCCGGCCACCGGAGGAAGGAGCACGCGGCACGACCGGTGGTGGTTTGGGCGGCGGGAGCAAGAAGACCAGAGGTTGAAGAAGCACTACGGTCGTTGGATGGACATCATACGGTCACTGGAGCTAGAATTTTTCATATTGACTAAGTTGACAAAGCCCTCCATCCGCGTCAACTTAGTAGGCCCACAAGTCAGCCTCCCATATGGTGGGTCCCAGCTAGCAGGGGGAGTATTCATTTTTTTGTGCGTAATAAGGAAGCACTTCCTTGCGTGCGAAGATATAGTTGGTGGGTCCGAGCTGTCAGCGGCGGGATTTTTTTGTGTGAAATACAGAGGCCCTTTCGGTGGGTCCCAGATGTCAGGTGGAGGAATCATTATTTTGCGTGTAATAAGGAGGCATTTCCTTGTGTGCGACCGTGGACCCAGCTGTCAGCCTCTCCACGTATAGTCCACTTCCGATGGATGTCGTTCGTTGACCACATTGACCACGCCGCGCTGAGAGCACCAGGGCGGTGGACGACGGTGAGGCCTATGATGGGAACGACACGGAGCCGGGGAATACACGGCAGTGGCTGCCCACGCGGTGGGGAGTACGAGGGTTGACTGGTTCGGCTACCGTCGCTGGAAAATAACAGGAGGTGTGGGTGACTAGAGGGATAGCCAGGCCAGGGATGCGAGTATGATGGGGCCGTGAGGCCTGCCCGGCAGCACAGCCAGCCACGGGAGGTGGGAGCAGCCAGTTCCGCCGGCGCTGGTTTTGGCGGCTGGAGCAGGAATATCAGAGACTGAAGAAGCACGATTGCCGTTAGATTGACATCTAACGGTCTGATGCTAGTAGAGTCGATTGTTGACTAAGTTTCTTTTTTTGAGAAACCTTGTGTACGCATGAACTTAGTAGGCCCACAAATCGGCCTCCAAATCTGTGGCAGACAACATAGATCCCATTTGCTATTTTTTTTAATAATTTGCAGCCCATTTGCTAATTCTTAAGTAATTTCTTACAGCCCATTTTCTGCCCAGGACCACGGTAAAAAAGTTCAACCTTATTTTGCATTTAGTAGAGTTCGATTGTTGACTCCGAACTGTTGTAACCCCGAAATGATAAACATTTTTTAAGAATTTATTGATTTGCCAAAAAAACGTTTAGTTTTTGTAAGCAAACAGGACGTGGGACAATTGAGTTGGTTTAAGGGAACCCAGTGGTAAAAAAATCAGCGCTGGGAGGGAAAACAACAACAAAAACAAGGATGTAAATATGAAAAGAGAACTTTATGTATTTTCAATATAATGATACGTGTATATGAACTAGTAAAACTATAGGTAGAGATTATAAAACGGAAGTAGGACATGGCGTTTCAAGAGGAAAATAGAACTGGGCTGTGTGTTTGATTCTGTAAAACAACTACTTGCGGATGTTGTAAGACAAAATATAACTAATACTGGCGGGCCAGAGGCCAGTAGATACCTGCTGGATCTTTGTGCCCCGTTGTCGTCATTGGTTGGGCCTGTTAAAAACAAAACCAAGCCTGTTCAGTCTACAACCCAGTTCAAACTTGCTCGACCTAAAAAAACAATATACCTGCTCAATAAATGAGAGAATTCTGCAAATACAGACTGATAACTGGGATGCAGCAGGTATATTGTTTTTTCATCGTGATAATAAGTGCATGCACCTGTTTCAAAAAAATTGGAGAACTGGGAATTCGAACGCCAGGTGCTTATGCTACCCATCAAATAAAAATCAGGTGCCTGAAAATTCGTTTCGAAACAAATGATTCAGCTTTATATCCACGTCGACCCTCGGCATGATGGTTGGAACCAAATGCCAAGTTCATACCGAAAGATCGTTAACAACAGTACCAACTTGCGGACCACAAGGTAGTACAAGTACCAATACCAAACTAACTTATACTCTTTTTAGTCATGGCCCTAGTGTTCGTTTGGTAGAAAATCTTGCAGAGGACCAGCTCCCGCTCCTTCTCTTGCTCCAGGTCCCGAGGTGGTAGTGGTGCATCACCCAATTGGTCCTCTGCTGGTCGAAGTTCTTTCTTTTTTTGTGGGAATGGTCGAAGTTCTTGTTGGGGTGTAGCACCAGAAACTTTTTGCTGCCCGTCTACCGGCCATTGACCATCACCGGCAAGGTATTGCCAGTCTTGTGCCACATCGCGTGCATGCCGCACTCTGACTCTATCTTGCGACAGGGCCACGTGCCCCTTTTAAACACCCTGGAATTGCGCTGGAAGGAATGCTTGCTTAGGCCACTCGGTGTGATAGTTGCAGTATTGTCGAATACAAGTTTTAGTGTACGTAGTTGGCATTTTCATAACATCTTTGGCATGTTGCAGTCACTTGTTCACTTTTTATTAACTTTCAAATTGTAATTGCTTCACTAGGTCTGCGTCTAAAAAGAAAAATATAGTGATAAACAAAGAAATATGTTTGTGCAAGTAGACGGCCGATCGGTGTCTTACTTGGAAGTTTCTCAGGATGGGTGTAACAAATCGATGAGAGGGTGAGATCTCGCGCTGTCAGCACTCACTTTGGCCTCAAGGTGCTCGATCAGCTCCTGATTCGTGGGATCGAACTTGACGCCAGCCGGCAGCACCGGCCAATCCTTCTTGGAGTTGCATCGGTTAATTCCAGTTATATGGTACTCAATGTATGATCAATCGACTGTTTTAAGTGAATAATGAAAGATTTCGACAAATAAGTGGTAGTACTCCAAATCTGAAGTCCACAATACCCGAACACGCCGCCAGGATTCTTGTGTCACCTCACGCGCAACGTGTTGTCACGTCAAGTCAATGTGAGGACATGATGAATAATTTGACCGACGTATACTAGTACTGCTACTGTACGAGTACTTACTAGTCGTATTTAGTGTCACATTTTAACCATAGGTTTAACTAACAAAATGTCAATGCATGTCACCGAAAATTATTCCATTGGAAACTATGTTCAAATACGAATAAAATTTATTGTGACATGCATTAACATTTAGTTAGTGAAATTTATGGTCAAAATTTGACACAAATTACGAAGGGGGCCAATAAACCAGGAGGGAGGTAGTAGTACGAGTAGCGCAATATACGGTATAGAGGACTAGTACAAATTTAGAAATGGTGTAAGAACTTACAAGGCTGTGCGATAGACTTTGTAGGCTACATGAGTAATACAAAATATAATTCCCATTGGACAACACTTTCACCAACAAGTACGCACTTGAAGCCTAATTGATATATATATATATATATATATATATTATATGGCTTCTGCACATCACCTCCATCATCATTATCAGTACATCGTACGTAGGTGAGTTAGGATGCACTTGATCCCATAAAGGTATCTATCCTTCAAACCAGAGGAGTGCTTCAAACTAACAACAGTACATAATATGCAACAAAAGAGGGTCATGCTATAGCAGTAGGATACATGGCTCAGTCTAGATATCAGTATGAATAAAGTTGTGCATATTTGCTGTTGGCATGAACCACATCTCCGCATGTTGGGTTTGCAAAAGCCATCCATCGCATGGAAGCTTGATGCCTTTCACACACTGAAGATTATATGGCAACAAGCTGTGTCGACGAATCTCTAGATATGGTGATTCATGAAACCCATGGTATGATGTGTAAACACAGTTCCTCCTGGCGAATGGAAGTTGCATAGCACGGTAATCATCGCCGGTGATATGATCGATGATTGGTTGGATGATCGGATAATTGAGCCCGAGGAACATGGAGTGGTTGCCGAGGCTGTAAACCTGCCTCCAGTTGAATACGCGTGGCCCAACGGAGCTGGGATCTTTCTCAAACACGAAGCAGCCATAGCCATCAATGTCACGTACGCCCCAGGCATTGTACTGCATGTGGTTTGATGTAATGGTTTGGTCAATTTGGTATGTGCAAATGAGCATCAAATGACCGTCGTCAGCTGAACGAGCGATAAACCACCCCCCATCGGCTGGTATGATTCCAGGTCTAGGAATCATGAAGGCCAGCGCATTTGCGTTTCCTGCAACAATTCAAATTGGAGACCAAAAAGACAAAAATAATCAATCATGTTTAGAGTATGTGTGGAATTAAGATTATTATAACTGTGACACATATCATAGACAGAGAATTGCAATGACGTGGTCATAATCATACCCCAAGTTAAAAAAAAGCCAATGGCTTTCATATTCTAGCAATATATCATGGTTCAAACATCATATAACAATGAGAGGAAAACAGATATGACAGGGCCTACTCATATTCTACCATAGCACTTACTACTGTTCTCATATCAACTCTAAGCAATAACATGCATTGTTATAAAAATCCTGGAAATGAGAGTAACATATAGTAATCATGAGGTTATACTCATAATATCTATTCTAACAATCATCAGATGCCAATTGTTCTCATATCAACTCTAACAATAACATGTGTGGTCATAAAAATCTAGGAAATGAGACGAACATATAGCAATGATGTGATTATAGACATACTATATATTCTAAATTTGTAACAATGAACAGGTAATCGTATTCATAAGGTAAACATGAGATGAGATAGAACAATTACATGACGATAGATTCCACCAGTATAGGCAGCCAATCTGTGCATCGACCGCGTAAACGATGCCATCGTGCACTATAGCATCAGACAGAAATGTTGGCTGAAGAGGATTGACGATGAGCCATAACCATGTATGGCGACCGGATTCCAGATAGACTAATCCCATGTTGAACACGGCAATGAGCTTGTAATCCATGTAGTCTTCTGATGGTGTGGGCACTTCGCAGATTACAAGCTTCAGCAAACAGAGGTCGATCCAAAAGCTCGACGCGTCTCGTGCGTAGTAGTCAGGAGTGTCCGGCAGGCCGCAAGGCACGATGGCGGCGGTATCCAACGATGGAAGGGTGATCTCTCGCTGGGTGTAGATATCCACGAGACTCCACGGACTACCAGATTGGTGGGTGAGGACGATCCAGTTGACCTTCATGCCCGCCCAGTAGTGGCCGCGCATGAAGGTGAGGTGGACGGGTAGTGGTAGCATGTCGAGGGGCACAACGGCAACCTCCGTAGGATCGTCAAGTCGGTGTCTGGGCCACCTGCGAGGATCGGGCATCAGCAAGCAGGGTGTCTTGAAAAGAGTTGGCCGGTTGCAGACGAGTAGACGACACAAAGACATCGAGCATGCAGCCAGATGGACGGTGCTGAGCAGGTCCATACGATTACTGATCTGCTCCAAGAGAACATCGGGGAGGGAATTCCAATCGCGGCTCTGCGTGTCAGTCGGTTCTGCCATAGGGTTTTTTAGGGCGCTGAGTGACTGGGGTTTTCGGTGCCTATGAGCCAGCGGGGAAGTGGATTCGGGCGGGCGAGCGAAGAAGACGGCGTGTGTGGCTGAGCAGTGAGCGCAGGGATATGGTACGCGTGAGCTACCAAGGAAGATGGCGCGGGCGGGCGAGCAGTGAGCGGGGGGAAATGGTGTGCGGCCGACGATGGGGAAGAGAGGAGGAAGAAGAAGAGAGGAGGAAGAAGAGTGAAAGACGGTGAAGAAAGTGCATTAAATCTCAATTCTACTAGTACTACTACCAGGATATACCATCCTTCAGAGTGTAAATAGTTACGCCAATGACATGTGGGTCTACCTCAAGAGGGCCCATATGTCAGTTAATGGAGGAGAGAGGTGCGTCGTCGTATTTGCAGAAGCGTGCTCCACTGGCAAACATGATGGCAGTACTGGGTAAGGCTAATTTAGTAACACCAACACACTGGTTCAGCTTATTAATTAAGTGTCCCATCTGCTGCAGCGTGTATTGTCACTTCACTGTGAAGACTAGTTGAATAGTTCTCTCTGACCGAGATGGGGAATAATGGATCGCGAAGACTTCCTATCTATAGTATCCCTATGCCTGTACGCTCAGGCCCCTCCCAATGCTCCACCTTGTACAGGTGCTAAGGTTGCCATGTAGGCAAAAAGTCTGATGTGGCAAGGTAATTAAGAGGAGAGAGATAAGTGTGGTGACCCCAGTACTAAGCGCGAGAACCTAGACAAAAGACTTAAATGGAAGAATCCCACCAATGCATGAAGAACTTTAGTTACAAAATCATTAAATAAAGGATGCTTAGCACCAACAAGTTAAGCACCTATGCATTGGGAGCTTTAGTTGCTAAAGTTTTTAATGTGCTTAGCACCCCATGTAAGCACCGATGCATTGGAAGTAGCCTCATCCTGTCCAACAAGATGAAACATTGGCCAAGGCACCCGACGCCAATAATGTAGGAGTACTAGTACTACCTCCTTTCCGGTTTATAGGGCTCAATTCAAAAATCTCATCAACCAAGGTAGATGATGAGTGGTGGAATAATTTTTGTAGTTTGCAAAAACACTCAATTAATGCACTCGTTTTCCTCAAAAAATTATGTTTACTAATGCATTAATTTTGTTTCAAACTTTGACCATCTACTCCCTCCATCGAGGTGAGTAAGTCATCTTTGGTTGTGCACCGTGACCATGGAGGAAAAAACAAGAGAACTTAATGTTTATTTGCTACTCCCTCCGTTCCTAAATATAGTCTTTTTAGACATTCAAATGGAATACAACATACGGATGTATGTAGACATATTTTAGAGTGTAGATTCACTCATTTTGCTCCGTACGTAGTCACTTGTTGAAATCTCTAGAAAGACAAATACTCCGTATTTGGGAACAGAGGGAGGCTTTTACTCCGTATTTGGGAACAGAGGGAGTATCACCATATGGAGGGAACAGAGGAAGCTTGAAATATGAACATGTCAATGGGACGGAATAAAAGCCTCATGCATGCATGCATGCAACATGCAACACTCACACGTACACATGGACGCACGCAACACTCACGCACTCATGCGGCACACAGCACACGACGCAACACACACGCTCACGCTCAAGTGCTCAACCTGCTCCCTACGTCCGTGAAAGACTGTACATTTAGAGATCTACACAATGACCAGGGCATAATTAACGCCCAAAAGTAGCAGACTTATGTGTGCATGCGACCATTGAGAGAAGAAGATTAAATGATTGTTGTTGCATGCTGTAATTAAGGATAGACATGTAGCCTATAGCTAGAGCACAAGTTGGTGCATTAGTCAATCAATATCGATTTAGATTAAAGGCTAAATGCATTGGAAGCTTAGATGTACACTCTTTATTTTTTATGCGATGTACACTCTTTGTTGGAAGACTGAGGGAGTACACATGCATGCACTCACATACACAACCAGGGTGGTTCGCGCGCAAGGGTTGGACTCCTGTCGCGCCTGTGTAAAGTTTTGTTTAACTTATTTCTTTGCTCTACCAACTGACAGGTGGGACCCAGAAACCAGGTGACAATTTAACCAGTCAACAAAGTGCCACACCGATGTGGCCGGTCAGTAGGGTGCAATACGGTGCTCTACGATGAGCTAGTGATCGTATAATCACTGCAAAACTATATATAGTGACCATAAAGAGCGTATTGTTACATACGTTGACCGCCAGTGTATTTTTCTCGTTTCAAATTAAGCCATATTAACCGGAAAGGACGCGGTATGGACTAGTACTAGTACTGCTTTGATGTGTCCCATCAACTCGCGGAACGAGGAGAAGATTGCTTACTACGCCTCTCCCTCGCCCACGCGCGTGGTGGCTCGCAGGACGAGGAGAGGGTTTTCACTACAGCGCCTTCTCCCTTTCCCTCTCGCTCGCCCTCGTCCTCACGGTGGACGTGCAGCAGTTCAACCGGTGTCAGATTGCCAGAAGCATATTGTACTGTAGTATCATCATTGTTGGACCTTCCGAAGAGGCAAAGAGCCAAGTGCAAGGTTCACACGAGTACGAACTGTTGAACCTCCCGAGGTGGCAAAGAGCCAAGCGCAAGGTTTTATAGGAGTTGTCATCCTAGTAGGAGTATACTACAACTATAGCGAACGATGCTACTGTATGATGCCGCCACGTCACCTATATCCAAAGCTGTGCCACCTTTTTTCCTTAAAGAGCATGTTGGAGCCCGTGCAACAACCACACAAGTTGCACGTACACATAACACATTTACTAGTAATAAATTCTAAAGGACAAATACCAGTATGCCACACAAGTTCATCTCCAATTCATGTGATAAATTTGTGCACGACTAGTCTACATATATTCACATCGCTACCATTCACAATTTACCATACCCCACTTACACGTTATAGATGGGCTACATGTCCCTCCAGGTTCGAGTCCCAGGTGTTCTTCATGGATTGCACGATCCATAGCAGTGGGCAACGGGAATCATTGTCGCAGCTTTCTAGTCCTGTTCCACATGATGGAGACTCATCCAAGCTGAAGCGGCATAAATCAGGGATAGCGTGTCCCAGCATGTCGTTCATCCGGCGGTGCGCAATGAAGACACAACCATGCTTCATGAACGGCAGGCCTTCGGTGTCATGCACGGAAGGTGGCATCCACTTCACAATGGGGTAGCTGTCCCCAATGAAAAGCGAGTACTCTCCAAGAGTGTTCCTCGGCACCCACGTAGCATCACGGGGGTCGAACTCGGCGCCGTTCATCTGGTACACGCGGCATCTCGGATCTGGACACATGGTGACGTACACAGTCAAGGTCCATGCATAATAATGTTGTGCTCAAATATGGCGGTCAGTAATACTGTGCAGCAAATAGTACTACTCCAGTATAGAGGAAGTAAAATAACCGATTTATTATATATAGCCACTCTTGGCTACATGGATGAGATAGTAAGACATGGAAAAACAAAAATGGTGGCAGCTAGTGGGTTCAAGTCTTCAAGGGCCTAGCTAGCTATACGCGTCCTCCAAGGTAAAAAGTACTCCTACTAGTACTAGTATGTAGTACAACAACGGAAGAGAAGGCGAGAGGGTTAAAAAATATAATACTAAATGGAATACCTGGGTAGATGGTGACGGTCTGATCTTGGTAGATTGTGTGACCATGTTGCACATCAGTGGTACCATGGGTAGCGACTGCTAAGATAGTTGATCCAAATATGCCAAAGTCAGCTACAAGGTTCCAGGTTAGACCGGATCGCGGATGCAAATGCAGATCCAGGATCGGCGATCTTATTTTGATCGGGGGATGACTGGTCCTTGCAAAATAATGGAGTACCGTTAGGGATGCAAATGATGGTTTGTGCATTCCGTTTGTAATCCCCCGTACCGTAGGATGGCAACCAGATGAAACAAGTCCCCTGGCTTGTGACCGCGAATATGCGGCCTATATGGAACACGGTGTCTTCGAACGTGTAGGGGTACAAATCTGCCACGGTCAACATGCGCCAGCCTCTGCCCTGTCTGCCGTTAATGCCTCTTGTATTGATGGCAGTCCTTATGTCGAACACCGCGATGAGATAGTAATAGTCGTAGCCGCGTCGCTTTGTCGGCGGGTCCGCAATTGCTATCTTCTTCAATCTCATGTTGGCATCATCATGCGTATTCAAGCCCAGCCAGTCCGGAAGGCCGATCCCAATGGTGGAGAAGGGGTCTACGGGAATGGCTGCACTGCTGTGGATGTTGTGCAAAATGATGGTGGTATCCGGCTGGAGGTATGCAAGCCAATCTTCGTTGGCACCGACACAGACCTATATATAAGACGGTGGGCAGCGGATAAATTATGGGATTGAAATGGAATAACTAAGTACTACATGATCAAACTCCATGACTGACCTGCTCATCGGACACAATCCGACTACCTCTCAACATCGGCAACTCTAGCGGAGTCAACGTGCAACCATGACCAGGGAGCAATGGACTATTCGAAGGATTGTCCCATAGAAGAACCTTCTCCTCGAGGACGCATGGAAGACCAACAAGCATGGCCTTTTCCCAAGCCTGTTTAAGCACCGTCTTGAAAAAGTTGGTGCAGGAAGCACCGAGTCTTGCGGCAGTGAGGATATCGGAGCGGCGTGCGATTTCTCCCGGAGGATCGTCGTCCAATGTCTCCCAGCCCCGACGAGGAGGAGAACCGCCTGGCGAATCCATGGGAGCAGTGACGAACTGCCTTCTCTTTGGGGGGAGGGGAACTGGCGAGGAGGAGAGAAGAGCGTAGTAACCGCAGGGCCTCGTCCCTTCCAACTGTAGCTCCTCGATCGTTCCTTAGCGAAGGGGTGAGGCTATTATTTACTACGCACTCGTACTGTAGCAGTACTAGCACTACTTTCTCAACTAGTAGTGCAATGTACTGTACTTCTAGTATAGTGCACCAGTTTTGAACTCTTGAATCTTAGGGCCAAGGAGCTACAGTTGGAAGTGGAGGGTAGTACTATTCTCTAGAACCATCACTGTACTATCAATGCAGGGAAAGTACACCTGCGCAGTGGGTACTCTCGGTGCTCTATTCAAGCGCGTAGCTGGCCTACTCAGCCGCTCCTCTCATGCACACACTAGCAGCCTGTTTATCAGCGATGGTTACTGCGGGGGCGGAACATTTGAGTTATTTGATACAGCGAGACTAGGTTGTTCGCTTCCATTTGTGGAGGCGTAATGGTTCTCGTCGAACTTTGTTAGTGGTTCATTCTTTATGAATGAGATGAGGCAAAGCTTTTGCCTCCGTTTCAAAACACACAAAAAATCACGTTTAGAGGAATTTCTTTTATAGAGCCGATAATGGAGTGAAGTCCATGCGTGCAACGCCACAAGCTACAGAGTAGTAGAGTACTAGCACTTTACGTACAGAGCCATATTGCATAGTTCCCAATGCCGCGCCAGGCTTTTCCGGCTCCTCGGGTTTAATTGGGAGGCGCTAGTTTAAATATGCTACTACCTCCGTCCTGGTTTATAGGTTGCCTTTGTAGTTCGTGCCAAATTTTGACCAAATATTTAGCTAACAAAATGTTAATGCATGTGAACAAAAATTATATCGTTGGATTTGTATTTCAACATAGTTTTCAATGATATAATTTTTGGTAACATGCATGAACGTTTTGTTAGTTCAATCTATAGTCAAAATTTGACACAATATACAATGGGGACCAATAAACCAGGACGGAGGTAGTACTAGCTGATGAGGAAGCTCCAAGCGAGGTGCGGCTAGGGCGAGCACACGAGCCATGAGATGATGCGAAGGAAAACCCGTTCACGTGGCTGGTCTATCGAGTGCACCCAGATTGTCGTGCGAAAAGTCCATTCGACTTCAAAACTCAAACTACCTCGTTTTGTGGAGTACTATTTAAAAAAAGGTCGCCGTACATTCGGCCAGGATTGAACCCACAAAACAAGGTATACACTCCCGCGACCACTAGTAGTACTCGTTGGAGTACAATGCAACCTAGAATCACCTTTTGTCGCTAGCAGTACATTGTTCCTTACAAGAAACCACTAATAATGCCAAGAAACTACTACCACTTGCATACATGGCAGACTTAAGATAAGACTACCTTATCAACCATTGTACATGCCCTTACGAACCTGCCCTACCAAGAAACGACTACTCTACAAAGTGCCGTTATAGGCACATTTCAACCCATGTCGCCCCTTAAGTCAACGCCTTCTATTCGACCGGCAAGTTAGGCGTTATGACTTGTGGGACCTACATGTCAGTCTGCACAAAAATCCCCGAGTGTCCTCCTACCTCCGGCCCGTCCACCTAGTCATCCTCGGCCATGGGACACAGCTACCGCCGCCAGTAGAAGGCGAGGTCAAAATCGCCGGCGGTGCGGAGCCCATCTTGCGGAAACCCGGATGCCAGCTCCGTCCAGCGCTCGCGGCCGCTAGCTAGCCAAGATAGCTCCATCCAGCTGCTTGTCTGCCATGTTTGGTAGCTAGATTGGCATGGCGGTGCTGTCGGATCACGGGTTCCGGCAAAACCCTTAAGGTTCGAATTCTGGGGTGCGCACGAAGATCTCTCTCCCCCTAGGTCTCGCTCTCACCGCAATCTCAAAGCTCAGCTCGCCGAGCACGAAGAGCAAGGGACACAAAAGTTTATACTGGTTAGGGCCACCGATGTGGTGTAATACCCTACTCCAGTGTGGTGTGGTGGATAGCCTTGTAGGCTGCGGATGAAACAAGTACAAGGGAAGAACAACCTCATGAGGAGAGGTGTTCTTGCGCTCGGTGAGCTAATAAGTGCTGGGGTGATGAGGATCCGTTTGGATCTATCTCAGGATGAGATGCCTCCCTACGGTGGTGGTTAGTCCTATTTATAGAGGCCCTAGTCCTCTTCCCATATGCTGGCGGGAAGGGATGCCACAACGGCCAAATTTGAAGGGAGACAACTAGTACAAGCAATCCTGACTAAAGGTGGCCTTCGCCTGCCAAAGGCTCTGGTGATGACGCCATCCTGGGTTCCACGGTGACCTCTGTCCAGCTGTCCTGTTGGTCTTGGTCGTGTTGCACGATATGGAAACCTTTGCCTGATGCCTCAGGACTTCTTGCCTGCGCTTGTCCCTTTAGCACCAAAGAGGGAAACGAGGACACTTCACGTGCTAGCGGGCCCGCTTGTGCCCGCCTGGCCTTGGTCTTCATGGCTTGCATCACAGGAACCTCGTGAGGTGCCCCTTGCCTTGATCTCTCCGCCCCTCGTGAGCCAGCCCGTGAGGCCGCCCCCGAGGAGGTCTTGCGTCGTCCGCCTTGCGAGGCTCGGCCCCTCGCGAGGGTCTTGAGTGTTCGCTGATGAAGATGGGGCCGGACGGGGCCGCTGGTGGAGCCACGCCGTAGGCCGCAGGCAGGCAAGTCTGGGACCCCCATTCCCAGGACGCCGACAGTAGCTCCCGGGCCCAAGGCGGCGCTCGGACTTGGCTTTGAGGCGAAGCCAAGGGGCAAGTGCGGAGCGCTACGGGCCCCAACAGCCTGCAGCCTCGGTTGATGCGTGGAGATTGATGGGACGTGGGTGTCTCTGCTTCCCTATGCTTCCTCGGCAACTACCCGACTTGATGAGTCCCTGCTGCATGCACAGAAATATCCTCATTACCTGTGATCGTGGGGATCGCCGGTTGGTCTTCTCCCGCTATAAATGAGGAGGGGTGAAGCCCCCGTCACTCATCCCTTCCTGCTCTGCTTGCTTCTTCTCCCCTGCTTCATCGCTAGCAGCGACACTCATGGCGCTGATATGGAGGTTCTCGGCCGTAGAGAAGGGAACCCCCCCACCCCCCGCGACAAGCCCGGGCCACTTCCGCCGAAGAAGAGGCTGGCCCACCGCCGCGACGTAGTTGTGAGGCCAGAGGTGTCGATGCCTTGGTAAGAGTGGCCACCTCCCGGGTATCTGCTGCCTCTGTACCCCCAAGCCGAGGGCTCCGGAGGGAGAGGCGGTGAGCGGCACCGACCATGCCATGGCCGTGTCTCCGCGCCATGGTGACGCATGCCGTCGCCCTAGGAGCCCACGCAGCAGACTCCTCGCGCGAACTTGTGATGTGGGCGGCGATGCCTCCGCGCACTTGGATTCGCTTTCCGCAGTTCTTCTCTGCCGAGATGCCGCCGAGGGCCCCCCTCGAGCTTCGGCTGCAACACGCCGACTGTGACTCCCCGGCGACTGGAGCGGAGTTGAAGCCTTCTCCCCAGGCAAGATCTTCATGACCTGTGGCTGGGGCGAGGTTGCTCGAGTCTGTCGTGCGGGAAGGCACCCTTGCCATCCATTTTGTGTACGACAGCGCCTCCATGATGTTCTTCATGGTCTTCGACGAGGAAGGCCGCAACTTGGAGTGTTGTCCTGAAGGGGTCATCGGGACGGTGCAGGGGCCAACGCCGAGCCTGGCGCTGGCTTCGCCAACAGCTCCTCCAACAGTAGTGGCGGCGCTTGGGAGTCCAGCGACTCTCCTAAGCCCTACGAGACTCCGGAGACGAGCGACGACAACTACGTGCCCCCGAGCTCTCGCCGCGACTGAAGTAAGGCTGCAGCGTCCGGTCACCGCCGTCGCTGATCTGGATGGGGTTGGCGTCGGCCTCCCGTGGCCCAATGTAGATGATGGCGTAGGCCGCACTGGCGCGTGTAGATAGGGCACCTAGAAACTCCCTTCTTTTGTTCCCTGCAAGGAATCGAGATGGATCCCACGGGGGCGTGTAAAGGTTTGTAATGTCTTTTGTTGATATTATCCTTATTATAAAAATTTGCGAACACATGTCCTGTTTCAGCTTGGTCTCCCCTTTCCAACCTCGCGGCAGCTTGGTGCTCTACGCCGACAGGTCCCGGTCCCCAGGTAGGCTGCAGCCATCGCTGTATTGCCAGGTCGTGATGCCGTAGTCAAGCCAGGAGGTGAGCGGCCCAAGGTCCAGTAAGAGCTCCTAAGGCGCGATGCTCAAGAGGCCCCCTTTAGCGCGCAAGCAGCCATCGAGAGGTAGGAAAGGGAGGCGACGTTTGCTATGGACAAGGCTGCACAAGTGAGAATTCTATGCCGTAGCGGCTTGGTCAACCCGGGCGCGAAACTTATCTTGGCACTCCAGAGTCGTTTCCTTGTGTTGTGCCAGACTCGTGCGTCGATAGCCGTAGTTGTAGCTAGGTTAGGCCCGTGCGAGCCTCCCCCTCTTCTCCACGCTCTTCTATGTGCTCCACGTCCTCAGGTCCCGACCCTCGAGCGAGCTCAGCCGCTGCTGGTTATGCTAGGGTCGCCGGTGCCGTGGGCAAGGCCAGGGGGTGAGGGCTATAGAGCCAGTAGGAGCTCCTGAGTCGCGTGCTCAGGAGCCCCCCTTTAACGTGCAAGCGAATTGCATGGAAGAAGAGGGAGCCCGTGGTACTGCCCGCTGTCATCCGCGGGAGGTTCCTGCAGGTTGCTTAGAGAGGGAATACAACCTGTGATCGCGTTGGTTACCCAGCTGTTGATTGTTCCACAAGAAGGAGAGGGCACCGAGGATCCGATGAGGTGACGTGCGCGGAGCGGGCCGCGAGCCAGAGCTCGATCTCGCAAATTTATCACATTGCAGGGACGGACCCGAGCACAAGCGCCGTGCCAATATGTGGAGCTCTCGCCGCGGGGTAAACAAGAGATCGGTCAGCAGCGCGGGATGCCACGAGATGTAATCAAACAAGTGTTAGTCGCAGGGGAACCACGCAGGGAGATAACCTAGTTTAGATAGATGTAAGAACGATACGTGCCACTGGGACGGACCCAAGCGGCCTGGGGATGATGCAGCCCAAGGGGCGCCCCCAACAGTGTAAGCTAAAGATGCAAAAAGATACACATCGTGGGGCAGGCCTGTGCGACCTGGGAATAATGCAACCCGAGGGGCGCTCCCAGCTGAATGAACTTGGAAAATGTCACCTGGTTTTGTTGTCGAAGGAGCGTTGGGGTAGTTGAAGGCGCGCGCTGAAGAAGCCGCTCCTCATGAGCCTCCAAGACCTTGAGCCTCGGGAGGCTCTGGAGGCTCATGTGGCTCCTTGAGGACCGTCTCCATCTCCACCAGGGACCACGTGATGCTTGGCGTCGAGGGTCGCCAGGATGCTCCGTAGGTTGCGCTGGAAGGCGGCTGCCACGCTCGGTAGGCCAAACGACATGCGAACGTAGCTGTGAGGTGGACCCTCGCACCGGCCAACGCGTGAAGGCCAGAAGCGCTCCTGAGATGCGGCCCTGTTGAGCCCTAGGATGTCGATGCAGACACACAGCTCACCACCCTCGCCTGGATGTGGAACTGCACCAGGTGGCGGCGGTCGCCGCATATTGCCCTTGCTTCCTAAAGCTCCTGGGTGGACCTTGACGATGAACTCCTGAGCCTAGGCGCTCCTCGCCTTGCGCCCTCTCGAGGAAAACGTGCAGCGAAGCACGCCTCCATGCGGTGCCCGAGCGCTTGCCTCGTGATGTTGGCTAGGTCTGAGGCCCTCCAGAAGAGAGCCCCCGATCCCTGCCCGAGGAGGGCGCCGGGCGCGGTTTCCTATGCGAGAGAGGGAGGCGCCCCAGCTGTGGGCGCTGATCCTGAGGTGGTGCCGCTGGAGACTCCGCTCTCCTGAGGCCCTGTGCAGAGTAGCTGCTTCTTCTTCTTGGGGATGGCCTCAGGAGGGTACAATGTGCCTTCGTTGTCGGGGTCCTCGATTGCTGTGGCTTGGAAGGCGCGCTCAAGGGAGCACACCGCATCTCTTTCTTCACATGGGACCGTGATGATGCCGCCACTCCCCGGCGTCTTGAGGACATTGTAGCCGTGGCGGGTGTCGGCGTTCTAGGAACGGGGGTCCCCAGACTTGCCTGCCTGCGGCCCACGGCGTGGCTGAGCTAGCAGGCCGTACGGCCCATCTTCATCAACAAGGCATCCAAGACCCTCGCGAGGGTCCAACCCTCGCGAGGTGGACGACGCAAGACCACCTCTGGAGTAGCCTAGCCGGACAGGCTCGCGAGAAGCGGAGATATCAAGGTGGGGGAAAACCTCACGAGGCTCTCGTGACGTGAGCCATGACGAACGGCACCAGGCGGGCGCCAGCGCGCGCAGCGTCCTTATTTCCTCTTTGGTGCTAAGGAAGCCAGTGCAGGCGAAGAGTACCAAGGCATCAGGCAAAGGTTGCTATATTGGTGCAACGAGACCAAGACCAGGAGGACAGCAAGATGGAGGTCATCGTGGAGCCCAAGACGGCGTCACCACCAGAGCTTTTCGCAGGCGAAGACCGCTTTTGTCAGGATAGCTTGTACTAGTTGTCCCCCTTCAAATTTGCCCGCCGTTGTTGGCTCCCTTCCCGCTCGATATCTGGGAAGAGGACCAGTGCCTCTATAAATAGGTCCAGCCACCACAGTAGTAGCCATAAAATCCAGGGACGCGCGCAAGCTCGTACACACAAGAACACCTCAACCTCAGGAGGCTGTTCTTCCTTTGTACTGTTAATCATTAGCCGAAGAGGCAATCCACCACCACCACACTGGAGTAGGGTATTACACCGCAACGGTGGCCCAAACCAGTATAAATCCTGTTTTTTTTCTGTGTTGCGAGTTCGTCCAGTTCATCCGCGAGATCTTAGCGAGCTAGAGCGTAGATCGGTAGGAGGGAAAGACTTCGCACGCACCCCAGGGTTCGAACCTTAAGGGTTTGCCGGAACCCCACATCCGACAGCGGGTCACCGCCATGAACATGGCCAACGCTGGATAACCAAGGATGGCATTGTACGGCAGATGGATGTGGGTGATGTCGAAGTCAATGAGCTCGGTCCGGTAGTTGTCGCGCTAGCCGAAGGTGACATGGAGGCGGACTTGCCCTATCGGGGTGGTGGAGCCGTCGGTCACTCCGGAGAAAGGCTTGGTAGGCTGCAACTGATCGTATGGCACTTGGAGGCTGTCGAATGTCCCGACGGACAGGACATTGAGCCCTGCACCACCGTCGATGAGGGTCTTGGTGACTTGGACATTGCCAATGATGGGTGAGCTAAGCATCGGGAGGGCACCGGCAGTAGCCGCGCACTTGAGCTGGTCCGACGAGCTGAAGGTGATGGCGCACTTGGACCACCTAAGCGGGCGCATGGCCTCGAGCCTCGGAAGGGTTGCGTTCACCTCGCGAGCAAACTTCTTGAAGATGCGCTGGGAAGCTGGGGCCTGAGCACCGCCCAAGATGCAAGTAATAGTGCGCGGCTCCTGGAAGCCCCCAGTCTCCTCGTCTTGATGGTGGTTGTCGTTCCTTCTTGGTGGTGGCGACAGTGGAGGGAGGCCAGGATTGCCCTGAGGACGGCCCTCACGAGGCTGGTCCCTCCAGGCGCCCTCACGATGCTGGTCCTCCACTTCGTCCTCCTCCCCGGTCGTAACCCCGGTCGTTGCGCTCGGGGCGTCGATCGAAGCGTCCATCCCGAATGGTCCTGGGCTCTTGGCAGTCATTGGTGTTGTGGTTGTGTACGTTGTGGAAGGCGCAGAATGGACAGCTGCTCTTGGACGACTCAGGGTGGTCCCGAACGCGCTTTGTATCTGGCTCCGCCGCGAGCACGGCTACCCCCTTGCACTTAACGTCCTTGGCCTTGCTTTCTTCTCTTCTAGGTCGGCAGCAGGGAGCTCAAGGAGGGAAAGGCGCCGCTCCTCAGCTCTTGCACACTTGGTCGCCATGTTGAACATCTCCAGAGCCGTGCATAGCTCCTCGTGGATGGCGAGCTGCTCCTTCATCTTGACGTTGCAGACACCATCAGAGAACACTGAGATGATGGCCTCATCTGTCACCTTGGGGATCTTGAGGCGAACGCTGTTGAAGCGCTGGATGTACTTCTGTAGGCACTACAAAAAAAGTCACATCCGTGACATTTTGGGCCGAACGAATTTTTTTCTGTCATACTTATGACACTTCTATGACGATAATTGTGACAAAACCCGGTATCATCATAGATGTGGTGGGGTCCTACTTCTATGACAAAAAATCATGACAGAAAATGGGCTTTTCGTCCTAGGTGGGCCGGAGATGCAGCTGCATGACATTCTTTGGGCCGTCCATGACGAAAAAACCGTGGTAGAAGCGAGGGCGAGGAAAATATAGGGGTGTTCCCGGTTACGGTGGGTGGTCGGGGCCGAGCGATGCGCGTTTCTCTCGTACACGCACGCGCGTGGGTGCGAGGCGTTGGGCTCTAACTGAACCCGAGCGAGGCATTGGGCTCTAACTGAACCCGAGCGATTGCACTGCAGGCTACGCGTTACTGAACCCGAGTGATCGATCGATGGCTGTTAACTGAACCCGATCGAGCGATCCCTTCGCTACTTCTGCTAACTAAAGCCGATCGATGCTGCCTCTGGATGAACAGTGAGCGTTGCTGGGGGGTTGGATGAACAGTTCCCAATGGGGGTGGATGAACAGGACCCCGTGGTGTTGCCACTGGATGAACAGGACCCCGATCGATCGAGCCGGTTGGGGCTGGATGAACAGGACCCCGTGGAGGGCAGGAAGAACAGGACCACCTCGTGGAGGGCAGGATGAACAGTAGACGGTGGAGGGCTGGATGAACAGTAGCCCATGGATGGGTGGTTGAACAGGAGCCCGTGGAGAGGGCTAGTTGAACAGTAGCCGGTGGAGTAGCGCGCGGTGGAGGCTGGATGAACAGGAGCCCGTGGATGAACAGTCGCAGGTGGAGGCTGGAGGAGGTCGACGGTGGTTGAACAGTAGCCCATGGAGGCTGGAGGGGTTTGATGGTGGAGATGAACAGTATCCCGTGGAGTCCTGTTTTGCGGTACGCCACACCCCTCCCTATGAACAGGACCCCCGTTTCGACCGTAGCGCTCCAACACAAGTCCGTTTCCTCCGTTTTGCGGTACGCCACACCCCTCCTAATCAACAGGACCCCTGTTTCGACCGTAGGAGATCCGTTTCCTCCGTTTTGCGGTACGCCAGACCCCTCCCGATGAACAGGATCCCGTTTTGAACGTGGTCGGTCGAACACAAGGCCGTTTCCTCCGTTCTGCGGTATGCCAGGCCTCGTTTCCATCGGCTGTTCCGTCCAAGCCCTCCCGATGAACACGAGGATGCATTCCGTTCCGACCCAGCCGGTTGGCTCCCCATGAACACGATGACGACGCAGTTTCTCCGTCCCGACACAGCCATGTACACGAGCCCTGGCCGTACATATGCGCGAGTAGGCGTTCGAGACCCTGCCCGTATGTACGTACGTGGCCGTATTTTCTTTCTTGCACACTGACCGCTGTGCGTACGTGTACATTCTACGTGCACGCTTGTACTACGGCACGTGCGTGCCTCTACATTGACCAGTATGTACGTACACGTTCGCGACCAGAATGACAACGCTACGTACGCTTCGGCCAGGTGGGTCCCGACTGTCAGGCACTTCCTTGCCTGCGAAGATGTAGCTGGTGGGTCCCAGCAGTCAGGGGGCGAATTGTTTTTTTTGCCCGGACGCACTTCCTTGCATTCGAAGGTGTAGCTGGTAGGTCCCAGCAGTCAGGGGGAAACGTTTTTTTCGTGAAATACAGTTGCCCGTCCGGTGGGTCCCTGCTGTCAGGTGGAGGAATAATTATTTTGCGCGTAATAAGGAGGCACTTCCTTGCGGCCGCCGTGGACCCAGCTGTCAGCCTCTCCACGTACAGTACTCTTCCGATGGAAGTCATTCGTTGACCACGCCGTGCCGAGAGCACCATGGCAGTGGACGACGGCGAGGCCTAGGAAGGGGATGACGCGGAGCCAGGGAAGACGTGGCAGTGGATGCCCACGCGGAGAGGAGTACGAGGGTTCACTGGTTCGGCTGCGGTGTGAGGCTGTCGTCGCCGCAGAATAACAGGGGGTGTGGGTGAGTGGAGAGATGCCCTGGCCAGCGGTGGGAGTAGTAGGGGGCGGTGAGGCCTGGGCGGCATCACAGCCGGCCACGGGAGGCAGGAGCAGGCGGCACGACCAGCGCTGCTTTGGGCGGCTGGAGCAAGAAGACCAGAGGTTGAAGAAGTAGGACGGCCGTTGGATGGACATCGTACGGTCACTGCAGCTAGAATCGTTTATATTGACTAAGTTGACAAAGCCCTTGGTACGCGTCAACTTAGTAGGCCCACAGGTCAGCTTCCGAAACGGTGCTCCCCAGATGTCAGGGGGAGGAATCATTTATTGGGCGGGTGAAGCTAGAATATCCGAGATTGAAGAAGAAGCACGACATCCGTTGGATGGACATCCAACGGCCACTGCTGCTAGAACCGTGTGTTGACTATAAGTTGACAAAGCCTTGCATACGCATCAACTCTCTGTTTTTAGGGGACGCGTCAACTTAGTAAGGCCACAAGTGTGTGGCAGAGAACTTATAGCCCATTTGATATTTGTAAGAATGTCCAGCCAATTTTTGAATTCTAATGGAATTTACTACAGCCCATTTACAGTTTGTTAAAAGTACAGCCCATTTCAACCAACCGTTCAAAACAGAATTCAATAAAATTTCCCACATTTTGATGGGATCCGAAATATTTTTATCTCGAAGTTTCTAGTCAGATTAAATACAATTTCAATATAAATTTATACTACGTAAAAATCCAATGAAACATTGCGCTCGTAACAATTAATGAAATTAAAATTTTCAATATCCAAAAATAATATTTTATAAAGTAATTACGTGTTTAGTAAAAAAATTATAGTTACTGCCCAGTTTTTATAATTACATCCCATTTATTATTTCTTAAAGCCCATTTTCTTGGTAAGCCTAATGCATCCCTCCTAGGAAAGATTTGCAGCACAACGGGGCGGAGAATAACAACTTGACCTTGCCTGGGTATTCCTAAAAAAGTATAGCTAGGCTAGCCATTTTCAGCTTGAAAAAAAAATATCTGGGCTGGATATCTTGCCTGGGCTAGACGGGCCACAGCCCGCCCAGTTAATAGCTGCAGCAATGTTTTCGTTGTTGTTCAGAGGAGAAAAATTAATATCTGGGCTAAACATCGCTCAAGAAAAACTCTGCAGTGCTCACACCTCAAAAACACAAATACTGCTCGAGCTGCTTGGTCCCAGCTGTCGGCCACTTCTTGTGCAATCTCTCGTTTATTGACTACATAGGTTCACAATGGTGTGGGACCGTGATGTCAGGAAACTAGGAGGAAGCAAAAAAAATTATAGTTTTATATACTAATAAGGAGGCACTTGCTGTCATCCTCTCCAAGTAAAGTCATCTCCTCATCCTCATGTCCGTTGACCATGTTGACAACGCGAGACGGCGGCGCCACGGCGAGCGCAACAACTCGAAGGACGACGAAGAGGGCCTCGCGGGTCCTACGGATGGTCTGATACAGCGCTCGCTGCTCATTCGGGAAGCCAGGATCATAGGGCCACATGTCCGCGACGGCATTGTCGTTCGCTTGTTCACCGGTGCTCGTTGAGGAGACGGAGGTTGCAGCACAGGTCCTCCTGTGCTAGTAGCTCTTCCGCCATTAGGGCATCGAAGTGCGGCCGCACCTGCTCTATGGTGAACACGGCATGAACCAGCTTGGAAATTGGCGCCGGCTCCTGGTTGGAAGCTACGTCCATCGTCTGATTGTCGTCGCTCAGCTTGGTGAGGTAGCTGGCGAGCCAGCATGTCCGGCTGCTGGACCGACCCGCTGCCAAGCACGAGTCTGACTGCCCTAGCCCACCCAGACCGCCTCCCTGGCCCGCGCGCGCGTTCCGCCCAAAACGGTCAGCGCCGCTCGCCCCGCTTCCCGGTGCATGTGATTGCTCTGCCTTCAAACGACACAAGTGCCATCCGTCCGTCCTTCTGCCGCCCACATTAATGATTCGCGGTTTCCGAGGTGGCTACTCCGGCACCACACGTCCGTCCCTCCGCCGCCCACCATTGCTATATAAACTGTTGCGCCAGCCATAGCCGCAGTCATCCGCATCCGTTCCTATTCTACTGTCCACACCACTACTGCCCACCATGCATGGCTTCCTCGTGCTCCAGCGCTCTTCGGGACGGGCGGACGACGGACCACAAGGAGATGGCAGCCATTGCTACCGACTGGCTGGCCGGTAGCTAGCCGGAGGATGACGACGTCCCAATGGAGAACATGGTAGTCGATGATCCGGCGCCAACCCCCTCCTCCGCGCCATCCTCGCCGGTGCATTGCACCATGACCATCGGCGAGGCCCGTGCCCAATATATGGACACGGTGAGGCAGAAGCGTGAGGAGCAGTTTCGGGAGGCGCAGGCCGACGCCGCCTACAACCACCATCTCCTCCAGGAGCACCTGCAGGTGGAGGAGCAGATCACCGCGGAGCAGGCGGAGCAGGAGGCGCTACTCGCCTTGTACCGCTCCGCCCGCGAGGGCCGCCTCGAGCGCTGGCAGTACCGCATGCGGGTGGTGGAGGCTGCGGCCGCCTACAAAGAGGGCGATGAAGCGGACGAGGCGCTGTTTGGCGAGACCAAGGACGAGGCAGAGGACAATGCCGGCTCCAACGAGTCCCCGCTCCGCTGGCGTCAACGAGGCCCTATGCCGCTGAGGCCCCACGGCGCCAACAACGAGGCAGAGGACACCGCCGGCTCCGGCGAGGCCCCACCCTGCCGGCAAGAAGGGGGAGGAGTTCCCCCGCTCCGCCGAGGCGCCGCCTGCCGGCAACAAGACATAGGACATCGCCGGCTCTGCCGAGGCCCCGCCCCGCTGCCAACGAGGCCGCGCCACACAAAAAACGAGGAAGAGTAGAACACGGTAGGTCGCCGCCACTCGAGTCCACGTAAGGCCACCGCTGCTACCCTCCGGTTGCTGGCACTGAGCTGTACATCATGGAGCAATTCCCTGATTACAGGATGATTGAAGAGCGCTCTGTGGTTGAGCAAGCTCATGAGATACAGTCATTTGCTAGAGAACTTGAGCACTTCAGTTGTATGCTACCGGACAAGTTTGTTGCCGGAGGTATCATCACTAAGCTTCCTCCTTCATGGATCTCATTGGCACTCTTGATGTGGAAGAAAAGGCGACAGCAAAGGACACACGTGCTCGAGGAATTGAGGGAGGATCTAGTGCCAATCTGGAACAGAAGAAGAACTTCTAGCCCCACAAGTTCTAGAACAAGGGCAAGTTTGATGGTAAAGCAAAGTTTGATGGGAAGAACAAGGCTGTACAACACACGAACTTCAAGAAAAAGAATGACAAGAAGAAAGGTGTTTGTCATGTGGGGATCCTGATCATTGGGCTCCTAGTTGCCCTAATCGCTATGACAAGCTAGGCGGGTTGACCACTGACGGCCGGTTAGCTTCTTGGCGGCGACGTGGAGTCTGAGAGCTATGTTGGAGAAGGACGCTGCTTGTACTTAACTGCTGGTGCAGTTGGCTGACTGACATGTGGGCCCAACAGGCATCTGGGCCACATGTCAGTTACGCAACTGCACCTGCAGTTAAGTCACTGAAGCTTCTGTTCGGCTCAGCCAGACACAGGTGGGTAGCTTCGGTTAATTAATTATACCTCCGTGCACCCCTTTTTAGTTGAAGAATGTATGAAATGTAATGAAATGCGGCATGTTTATATGAAATCCGACCGTGTATGAATGAATTTATTTCGATTAGTACGAATTCTTGTATCACTGGCATTGGATGAAGATGCAAAACAATACGTACTAGCATTATTCCTAGGGTGATCACCTCATTTGCAGCAGTTTCACATTTACTCCCTTCGGTCCTTTCTAGTCTGCATACAAGTTTTGTCTGCAGTCAAAGTATCTCTACTTTGACCAATCTTATAGAAAAAAGTATGCACTTTCACAATGTGCGAAGTAAAAAGGAACAGCAGGAGTACAAAGAGTTTGAGCAGCTTTTTAGCGTTCATGTACATTGCAATCAAACAATCGATGATTATGCATCTCAGCGATTCACATGTCAGAGCCAATATTTACTTCACAACTAAAGAATAAAGAAAAATGGATCGACGCTGCTGACAGCAAAGGGCGTCCCATTCGAAAATATCAAACGCATGTCTTCTTGCTAAAATGAATGAGCAAAATTTGACAAGGTTTTCCCATTCCAAAATATCACATACCTATGATTGTGGAATGGGCAGGGTTTGCCATCAGTTCGTACATTGACATGGCACCTCGTGCTAAATAAACCAGCTGTTCTTTTTGTGAAGCTCCACCAAAATCAACCAAATTCGCGCGTAGCTTGTATGATTTCACCCTTATATGTTGCAATGCCTTGAACTTATCGGCACCTCCTTTCTTGTGGTGGAAATGAATAATTCGATGTATTCATGAACATTTTGTGCAGTTCCCATTGAAATCAAGCTGAGCACCCCTGTTTGCACAAATACAAAAAAGTGATTAGTACAAAGCAAACTGTACTACGAATTGACAGTTTAAACAGGCACCTACATGGTCCATGTAGAGCACACTTTTAGAAAAATGGAACTCACCGGAAAGAATCCTAGAAAAACATTGTACTCGCGCATCACAGCAAGAAAATGGAGATTTGTCAGTCCTTCTGAGCTGAAGTTAGTTTGGTCTTGTGGGGGGTAATGTAACCATCCTTTAACTGCTCCTTCTGATGAGAAGATAGACAGGGCTTCTTCATCCTGGCATAATCGTAACTAGTCACTTCACATACTCCATATTCTTCTTCAGAGGAGGATGATCCTGTTGTGCAAAGACAAGAGGATAACTAAATGCTAGCATCCTGTTTGCTCGAAAAAAGGAAAGGACATATTTAAAACAGCACAGATGAAGCACTTCTCAAGGACAATACCACTTTTTGATGACAGTATCTAAACAGTAGCACAACACCAATAGAGATGACAAAGCTCAATCATATGGATGAAATCAGTGGGCGAGTACCAATCTTTGTTAGGAGGCTTATTGTGTAGAGCATACAGATGAAGCACTTCTCCGGAACCATCTGTTGCTATCTACTGTGGTGGCCATGCTTACTATATACTCCTCGATTAGATCAATGTTTCCAACATCTTCTTGTGCAGTTCCACTAAAATATATGGTATCTTCAAAGAAGATCCCTGTTTGCACAAGTAGAGATAATTACGTATTACATTAAGAGTGGCATCAAATCAGTGGCAAAACAATTGCTCGTTCCAGCCATAGCAATAAATTAAGATGCAAAACTATATCATTACTTGTGTCATCACAGTTCCAGTGCTTCATTACAGAACCAGGATTTGATTTTTGTTTTTCTTCCGCTTGTTCTTCCCCTTCATCACTTGGTTCAATAACAGACAAGCTTCACCTTCAATGTAAGATTCGGCATGCCAATTAGCTTGCACAAGTATAGCACTAAACAATGACATTATTTTTCTGGTGAAAGTGACAAAATACAGGCCAACAGTTGTGAAATATCCTTATCTTACCTCAATGGGATATTGCGGTGCACATACAGATTGGAAGTCTTGTCTCCATTTGTGCAGTTCACTAAATCAAGCAACATTATCGTACAAGTAGCACAACATATGAAAGCACACTGCAGAATCATGTGAAAGAAGGCTAGTACTGACCTCTCATGACGTGGAATTCAAACAACTCACAAGAAGAAGTTCTTAACCAAATTTGCCAACACGAATAGGAAGTAAGATCTCCTCTTGTGCAGTTCCACTAAGATCAAGCAATCAAGCAACGTTGTCAGTGTGACATTTTGGTTGAACTGCACAAAACACTCTTAAAACAAAAGTGTTTTGTGCAGTGCAACAAAAGGTCACAATGGCACCGAGGTGAAGTAGATAACCCTGTTTACACAGAGGTGCAAAGGAAACAACTAGTGGTCAATAACGGTGGATGACACAGAAGCCAACAAAAAGAAGCATCTACCTTATCTAAATGGGAAAGAAAGCAAGACAGTAGCATTTCCCAAACGGTGGCATTGATTAATATTAACAGAGAGATTATATTAACAATAAAATTTGTTAAACATGTAACTTGCTTTTAACTGTGGCATTGCATCAATTTTCCAGCGGCATTATTAGAGGGTGCTTGTTTACAGGGACATTTTGGTGGAGGGACTAAAAAAATCCATGTCAGTCCCATCTAAACCAGACAGGAGGGACTTTTAGGGACTAAAAGTGGGCATTTGGGACTAACGAAAGAAGACCACGAGGGAGAGTCTTTTTGGGACTTTTTCCACTAGTTGCCCCTGCCACGCATCGCACCTTGTCTCTATTAGTTCATTACTAGGGGTAACATGGTCTTTTAGCATGTCATTTAATAACCTCTAGTCCATGTTTAGTCCCTGGAACCAAGCAGGTAGGGACTAGGGAGTTTTTAACCAAACATGGCCTTAGATTAACAACAGCTAAAGAGTTGCACGGGACAGTGGACGCACCAGCACCATGTGCATCTACCGATGAACTGGGGTGATGCACAGTCTGTTGCAATAAAGAACAAACAACCAAGGAGCATATTTGTGTTGGTCCCAGCTTTGTTATCTTTAGACACCTTTCCCTATGTGAGCGCAGCAAATCTAGTCCTGCTCAAACTCTACAGCCTTGTCCCCCAAAACAAAAGATCAGTTCATTACAGATGTAGGTACTGTGTTTGTCATTGTTTTCCCTTTTCGACCAACGTAGGTACTGGATAGCCAGTCTGTACTAGTACTTTCCCCACTTCCTTTCCTCTGTGAACCACGTCCTAGATTTATGCTATACAACTTTCCCCACTACTTTCCCCATTCCTGTCCTCTTTGAACCACGCCTTAGATTCATGCGATACAACTTTCCCCACTACTTTCCCCATTCCTTTCCTTTTTGAACCACGTCCTAGATGTTGGGAATCGTAGCATAATCTAAAATTTTCCTACGCTCACCAAGATGCATCTATGGAGTATACTAGCAACGAGGGGAAGGGGGTGCATCTACATACCCTTGTAGATCGCGAGCGGAAGCGTTCCAATGAACGTGGATGACGGAGTCGTACTCGCCGTGATCCAAATCACCGATGGCCGAGTGCCGAACGGACGACACCTCCGCGTTCAACACACGTACGGTGCAGCGACGTCTCCTCCTTCTTGATCCAGCAAGGGGGAAGGAGAGATTGATGGAGATCCAGCAGCACGACGGCGTGGTGGTGGATGTAGCGGGTCTCGGCAGGGCTTCGCTAAGCTTCTGCGAGAGAGAGAGAGAGAGGTGTTGCAGGGGAGGAGGGAGGCGCCCAAGGCTGTTGTGTGCTGCCCTCCCTCCCCCCCCTTTATATAGCCCCCTGGGGGGGCGCCGGCCCCAAGAGATGAGATCTCAAGGGGGGGCGGCGGCCACAAGGGGGGAAGGGGTTGCCTTGCCCCCCAAGGCAAGGGGGAACTCCCCCCCTAGGGTTCCCAACCCTAGGCGCATGGGGGGAGGCCCAAGGGGGGGCGCCCCAGCCCACTAAGGGCTGGTTCCCTTCCACTTTCAGCCCACGGGGCCCTCCGGGATAGGTGGCCCCACCTGGTGGACCCCCGGGACCCTTCCGGTGGTCCCGGTACATTACCGGTAACCCCCGAAACTTTCCCGGTGGCCGAAACTGGACTTCCTGTATATAATTCTTCACCTCCGGACCATTCTGGAACCTCTCGTGACGTCCGAGATCTCATCCGGGACTCCGAACAACTTTCGGGTTTCCGCATACATATATCTCTACAACCCTAGCGTCACCGGACCTTAAGTGTGTAGACCCTACGGGTTCGGGAGACATGCAGACATGACCGAGACGCCTCTCTGGTCAATAACCAACAGCGGGATCTGGATACCCATGTTGGCTCCCACATGTTCCACGATGATCTCATCGGATGAACCACGGTGTCGAGGATTCAGTCAATCCCGTATACAATTCCCTTTGTCAATCGGTATGTTACTTGCCCGAGATTCGATCGTCGGTATCCCAATACCTTGTTCAATCTCGTTACCGGCAAGTCTCTTTACTCGTACCGCAATGCATGATCCCGTGACTAACGCCTTAGTCACATTGAGCTCATTATGATGATGCATTACCGAGTGGGCCCAGAGATACCTCTCCGTCACATGGAGTGACAAATCCCAGTCTCGATCCGTGCCAACCCAACAGACACTTTCGGAGATACACGTAGTGCACCTTTATAGTCACCCAGTTACGTTGTGATGTTTGGCACACCCAAAGCACTCCTACGGTATCCGGGAGTTGCACGATCTCATGGTCTAAGGAAAAGATACTTGACATTGGAAAAGCTCTAACAAACGAAACTACACGATCTTTTATGCTATGCTTAGGATTGGGTCTTGTCCATCACATCATTCTCCTAATGATGTGATCCCGTTATCAATGACATCCAATGTCCATAGTCAGGAAACCATGACTATCTGTTGATCAACGAGCTAGTCAACTAGAGGCTTACTAGGGACACGTTGTGGTCTATGTATTCACACATGTATTACGATTTTCGGACAATACAATTATAGCATGAATAATAGACAATTATCATGAACAAAGAAATATAATAATAACCATTTATTATTGCCTCTAGGGCATATTTCCAACAGTCTCCCACTTGCACTAGAGTCAATAATCTAGCTACATTGTGATGAATCGAACACCCATTGCGTCCTGGTGTTGATCATGTTTTGCCCTAGGCAGAGGTTTAGTCAACGGATCTGCTACATTCAGGTCCGTATGTACTTTACAAATATCTATGTCTCCATTTTGAACACTTTCACGAATGGAGTTGAAGCGACGCTTGATATGCCTGGTCTTCCTATGAAACCTGGGCTCCTTCGCAAGGGCAATAGCTCCAGTGTTGTCACAGAAGAGAGTCATTGGGCCCGACGCATTGGGAATCACCCCTAGGTCGGTAATGAACTCCTTCATCCAGACTGCTTCCTGTGCTGCCTCCGAGGCTGCCATGTACTCCGCTTCACATGTAGTTCCCGCCACGACGCTTTGCTTGCAACTGCACCAGCTTACTGCTCCTCCATTCAAAATATACACGTATCCGGTTTGTGACTTCGAGTCATCCAGATCTATGTCGAAGCTAGCGTCGACGTAACCCTTTACGACGAGCTCTTCGTCACCTCCATAAACGAGAAACATATCCTTAGTCCTCTTCAGGTACTTCAGGATATTCTTGACCGCTGTCTAGTGTTCCTTGCCGGGATTACTTTGGTGCCTTCCTACCAAACTTACGGCAAGGTTTACATCAGGTCTGGTACACAGCATGGCATACATAATAGACCCTATGGCCGAGGCATAGGGGATGACACTCATCTCTTCTATATCTTCTGCCGTGGTCGGGCATTGAGCCGTGCTCAACTGCACACCTTGCAATACAGGCAAGAACCCCTTCTTGGACTGATCCATATTGAACTTCTTCAATATCTTGTCAAGGTATGTACTCTGTGAAAGACCAATGAGGCGTCTTGATCTATCTCTATAGATCTTGATGCCTAATATATAAGCAGCTTCTCCAAGGTCCTTCATTGAAAAACACTTATTCAAATAGGCCTTTATACTCTCCAAGAATTCTATATCATTTCCCATCAACAATATGTCATCCACATATAATATGAGAAATGCTACAGAGCTCCCACTCACTTTCTTGTAAACACAGGCTTCTCCATAAGTCTGTGTGAACCCAAACGCTTTGATCATCTCATCAAAGCGAATGTTCCAACTTCGAGATGCTTGCACCAGCCCATAGATTGAGCGTTGGAGCTTGCATACTTTGTTAGCATTCTTAGGATCGACAAAACCTTCCGGCTGCATCATATACAACTCTTCCTTAAGGAAGCCGTTAAGGAATGCTGTTTTGACGTCCATCTACCATATCTCATAATCATAGTATGCGGCAATTGCTAACATGATTCGGACGGACTTCAGCTTCGCTACGGGTGAGAAAGTCTCATCGTAGTCAACCCCTTGAACTTGTCAATAACCCTTAGCGACAAGTCGAGCTTTGTAGATGGTCACATTACCATCTGCGTCCGTCTTCTTCTTAAAGATTCATTTGTTTTCTATGGCTCGCCGCTCATTGGGCAAGTCAGTCAAAGTCCATACTTTGTTTTCATACATGGATTCTATCTCGGATTTCATGGCTTCTAGCCATTTGTCGGAATCCGGGCCCGCCATCGCTTCTTCATAGTTCGAAGGTTCACCGTTGTCTAACAACATGATTTCCAGGACAGGGTTGCCGAACCACTCTGGTGCGGAACGTGTCCTTGTGGACCTACGAAGTTCAGTAACTTGATCTGAAGTTTCATGATCATCATCATTAACTTCCTCCCCAGTCGGTGTAGGCACCACAGGAACATTTTCCCGCGCTACGCTACTTTCCGGTTCGGAAGGGGTGACTATCACCTCATCAAGTTCCACTTTCCTCCCACTCAATTCTTTCGAGAGAAACTCGTTCTCTAGAAAGGACCCGTTCTTGGCAATGAAGATCTTGCCTACGGATCTGAGGTAGAAGGTATACCCAATAGTTTCCTTAGGGTATCCTATGAAGACGCATTTTTCCGATTTGGGTTCGAGCTTTTCAGGTTGAAGTTTCTTGACATAAGCATCGCATCCCCAAACTTTTAGAAACGACAGCTTAGGTTTCTTCCCAAACCATAATTCATACGGTGTCGTCTCAACGGATTGAGACGGTGCCCTATTTAAAGTGAATGCGGCAGTCTCTAAAGCATAACCCCAAAATGAGAGCGGTAAATCGGTAAGAGACATCATAGATCGCACCATATCCAATAGAGTGCGATTACGATGTTCGGACACACCATATCTCTGAGTTCCAGGCAGTGTGAGTTGTGAAACTATTCCACATTTCCTTAAGTGTGTACCAAATTCATGACTTCAATATTCTCCTCCATGATCTGATCGTAAGAATTTTATTTTTCTGTCACGTTGATTCTCAACCTCACTCTGAAATTCCTTGAACTTTTCAAAGGTTTCAGACTTGTGTTTCATTAGGTAGACATACCCATATCTACTTAAATCATCAGTGAGAGTGAGAACATAACGATATCCTCCGCGAGCCTCAACACTCATTGGACCGCACACATCGGTATGTATGATTTCCAATAAGTTGGTTGCTCGCTCCATTGTTCCGGAGAACGGAGTCTTGGTCATCTTACCCATGAGGCATGGTTCGCACGTGTCAAATGATTCGTAATCAAGAGACTCCAAAAGTCCATCTGCATGGAGCTTCTTCATGCGCTTGACACCAATGTGACCAAGGCGGCAGTGCCACAAGTATGTGGGACTATCGTTATCAACTTTACATCTTTTGGTATTCACACTATGAACATGTGTAACATCACGTTCGAGATTCATCAAAAATAAACCATTGACCAGCGGGGCATGACCATAAAACATATCTCTCAAATAAATAGAACAACCATTATTCTCAGATTTAAATGAGTAGCCATCTCGAATTAAACGAGATCCAGATACAATGTTCATGCTCAAAGCTGGCACTAAATAACAATTATTGAGGTTTAAAACTAATCCCGTGGGTAGATGCAGAGGTAGCGTGCCAACGGCGATCACATCGACCTTGGAACCATTCCCGACGCGCATCGTCACCTCATCCTTTGCCAGTCTCCGTTTATTCCGTAGTTCCTGCTTTGAGTTACAAATATGAGCAACCGCACCGGTATCAAATACCCAGGAGCTACTACGAGTACTGGTAAGGTACACATCAATTACTTGTATATCACATATACCTTGGGTGTTGCCGGCCTTCTTCTTGTCCGCTAAATATTTGGGGCAGTTCCGCTTCCAGTGACCACTTCCCTTGCAATAAAAGCACTCAGTCTCGGGCTTGGGTCCATTCTTTGACTTCTTCCCGGTAACTGGCTTACCGGGCGCGGCAACTCCCTTGCCGTCCTGCTTGAAGTTCTTCTTACCCTTGCCCTTCTTGAACTTAGTGGTTTTATTCACCATCAACACTTGATGTTCTTTTCTGATCTCCCCTTCCGCTGATTTCAGCATTGAATATACCTCGGGAATGGTCTTTTCCATCCCCTGCATATTGTAGTTCATCACAAAGCTCTTGTAGCTTGGTGGAAGCGACTGGAGGATTCTGTCAATGACCGCGTCATCCGGGAGATTAACTCCCAGCTGAGACAAGCGGTTGTGCAACCCAGACATTCTGAGTATGTGCTCACTAACAAACTGTTCTCCTCCATTTTACAGCTGAAGAACTTGTCGGAGACTTCATATCTCTCGACCCGGGCATGAGCTTGAAAAACCAGTTTCAGCTCCTCGAACATCTCGTATGCTCCATGTTTCTCAAAACGCTTTTGGAGACCCGGTTCTAAGCTGTAAAGCATGCCGCACTGAACGAGGGAGTAATCATCAGCACGCTGCTGCCAAGCGTTCATAACGTCTTGGTTTTCTGGGATTGGTGCTTCACCTAGCGGTGCTTCTAAGACATAATCTTTCTTGGCTACTATGAGGATGATCCTCAGGTTCCGGACCCAGTCCGTATAGTTGCTGCCATCATCTTTCAGCTTGGTTTTCTCTAGGAACGCGTTGAAATTGAGGACAACGTTGGCCATTTGATCTACAATACATAGTGTAAAGATTTTAGACTAAGTTCATGATAATTGAGTTCATCTAATCAAATTATTTAATGAACTCCCACTCAGATAGACATCCCTCTAGTCATCTAAGTGAAACATGATCCGAATTCAACTAGGCCGTGTCCGATCATCACGTGAGACGGACTAGTCAAGATCGGTGAACATCTCCATGTTGATCGTATCTTCTATATGACTCATGCTCGACCTTTCGGTCCTCCGTGTTCCGAGGCCATGTCTGTACATGCTAGGCTCGTCAAGTCAACCTAAGTGTATTGCGTGTGTTCCGAGGCCATGTCTGTACATGCTAGGCTCGTCAACACCCGTTGTATTCGAACGTTAGGATCTATCACACCCAATCATCACGTGGTGCTTCGAAACAACGAACCTTCGCAACGGTGCACAGTCAGGGTGAACACTTTCTTGAAATTATTATAAGGGATCATCTTACTTACTACCGTCGTTCTAAGCAAATAAGATGCAAAAACATGATAAACATCACATGCAATCAAATAGTGACATGATATGGCCAATATCATCATGCTCCTTTGATCTCCATCTTCGGGGCACCATGATCATCTTCGTCACCGGCATGACACCATGATCTCCATCATCATGATCTCCATCATTGTGTCTTCATGAAGTTGTCACGCCAACGATTACTTCTACTTGTATGGCTAACGCGTTTAGCAACAAAGTAAAGTAAATTACATGGCGTTATTCAATGACACGCAGGTCATGCAAAATAATAAAGACAACTCCTATGGCTCCTGCCGGTTGTCAAACTCATCGACATGCAAGTCGTGATTCCTATTACAAGAATATGATCAATCTCATACATCACATATATCATTCATCACATCTTCTGGCCATATCACATCACATAGCACTTGCTGCAAAAACAAGTTAGACGTCCTCTAATTGTTGTTGCAAGTTTTTACGTGGTTTGTAGGTTTCTAGCAAGAACGTTTTCTTACCTACATATGACCACAACGTGATTTGCCAATTTCTATTTACCCTTCATAAGGACCCTTTTCATCGAATCTGTTCCGACTAAAGTAGGAGAGACAGACACCCGCTAGCCACCTTATGCAACTAGTGCATGTCAATCGGTGGAACCTGTCTCACGTAAGCGTACGTGTAAGGTCGGTCCAGGCCGCTTCATCCTACAATGCCGCCGAAACAAGAAACGACTAGTAGCGGCAAGAAGAATTGGCAAACTCAACGCCCACAACTGCTTTGTGTTCTACTCGTGCATAGTAACTACGCATAGGCCTGGCTCATGATGCCACTGTTGGGAATCGTAGCATAATTTAAAATTTTCCTACGCTCACCAAGATGCATCTATGGAGTATACTAGCAATGAGGGGAAAAGAGTGCATCTACATACCCTTGTAGATCGCGAGCGGAAGCGTTCCAATGAACGTGGATGACGGAGTCGTACTCGCCGTGATCCAAATCACCGATGACCGAGTGCCGAACGGACGGCACCTCCGCGTTCAACACACGTACGGTGCAGCGACGTCTCCTGCTTCTTGATCCAGCAAGGGGGAAGGAGAGCTTGATGGAGATCCAGCAGCACGACGGCGTGGTGGTGGATGTAGCGGGTCTCGGCAGGGCTTCACTAAGCTTCTGCGAGAGAGAGAGAGGTGTTGCAGGGGAGGAGGGAGGCGCCCAAGGCTGTTGTGTGCTGCCCTCCCTCCCCCCCTTTATATAGGCCCCCTGGGGGGGCGGCGGCCACAAGGGGGGAAGGGGTTGCCTTGCCCCCCAAGGCAAGGGGGAACTCCCCCCCTAGGGTTCCCAACCCTAGGCGCATGGGGGGAGGCCCAAGGGGGGCACCCCAGCCCACTAAGGGCTGGTTCCCTTCCACTTTCATCCCACGGGGCCCTCCGGGATAGGTGGCCCCACCCGGTGGACCCCCGGGACCCTTCCGGTGGTCCCGGTACATTACCGGTAACCCCCGAAACTTTCCCGGGGGCCGAAACTGGACTTCCTATATATAATTCTTCACCTCCGGACCATTCCGGAACCTCTCGTGACGTCCGGGATCTCATCCGGGACTCCGAAAAACTTTCGGGTTTCCGCATACATATATCTCTACAACCCTAGCGTCACCGGACCTTAAGTGTGTAGACCCTACGGGTTCGGGAGACATGCAGACATGACCGAGACGCCTCTCCGGTCAATAACCAACAGCGGGATCTGGATACCCATGTTGGCTCCCACATCTGGATACCGAGACGCCTCTCTTGTCCATCACATCATTCTCCTAATGATGTGATCCCGTTATCAATGACATCCAATGTCCATAGTCAGGAAACCATGACTATCTGTTGATCAACGAGCTAGTCAACTAGAGGCTTACTAGGGACACGTTGTGGTCTATGTATTCACACATGTATTACGATTTCCGGACAATACAATTATAGCATGAATAATAGACAATTATCATGAACAAAGAAATATAATAATAACCATTTATTATTGCCTCTAGGGCATATTTCCAACACTAGATTCATGCTATACAACTTTTCCCACTACTTTCCCCCATTCCTTTCCTCTTTGAACCACGTCCTAGATTCATGGTATACAACTTTCCCCACTACTTTCCTGTTTGATCCAACACCTAGATTCGAGTGTAGAAGCGGAAAAGGCCCACATGCAGCTAGAGCAATGCATGCGGAATAAGTAAATTATACCTTAAGGTTCTTGGGGTGTGGTTCGGTGGGCGACCGGAGGCCGTTCGACCCACACTATGTACGGCGGCGAAGAAGAAGGGGTCAGAGGCCCTCCAGTGCCGCCGCTGGGTGAAAGTGAACAGCTGCGCCGGTAGTGGATTCCCTTCCTCGCCGACGGCGACAGTGTTAAGCCTCCTTTCCTTCCCGGCGGACGAATCCTGCCAGCTCTTTGACCAGCAGTGAGGGTAGAGAGAGAGGCCAATGAAGTCTTGTTTAGATCTGGAGAGGGCGAGAGAGTGTGAAGAGAGCAACTACAAGCAGACCAGCAGTGAGGGGAGAGAGAGAGGCCAACGAAGTCTTGTTTAGATCTGGAGAGGGTGAGAGAGTGTGAAGAGAGCAACTACAAGCGCTGAGGCTCCAGCGTGTATATATATACTGGAGAGAGTGTGAAGAGTGCAAACCCAAGAAACACGAATTATGCTCAAGTGTACTTATCGAACCCGAGACCTCAAGTTTGATGAGCGAACAGGCTAACCAGCTACACAACCCTCCCATTATGTTCAACGAGAGGAAAATAACCTTTTATACATTCCTGCATTCGTGTGACAAGCATGCCGTGTTTTTTGTGTGTGTGTGGGAGTCATTGGGATTTAAATCATAATTGTGTCATGTGGCTTTGGTGGTAAGGCTATCCACAGTGGTGCAGAAATAATGCAGCCTTAGTCACCTTACCTCTCTCCACGTAGTGCGTTGGGTCCCACCAGTCAGAGGGTGAAACAAACAAATTAATAAGAAAAATTAAAAGCGCCAGCGGTGTATCTTGAACACTGTCCAATTGATCCCTCTGTTCGCTCATGTACTATTTTAAGTGAATCCTTATTATAACATGCACACAATTTTGGGCACTTGTATTCGACCTAAGTCAGTGTGCCACCGTATCTCGTACGACTCCCTCCGTCTAGGTGTAATAAGTCACATTAGAAGGTGCAGCGGGACCAAGGTGCAAGCAGATTCGAGGAGAATGGGAAATTGACCGGTCATTCCTCCAATCAAAGCCTTGATTTCTGTCTCTAAACGCAACAATTAATCCAAACAACTAAGAGATGTCGTTTTAGCTACCATGCAGGGCGACGTATTAACTCGCATGCAAGCCGACTTTGATTTCTTGACTGATCAACGCATAGTTGCGCTCCATGCATTGGGTTTCTGGGGGAGATAACAAGGCAGAGTAATTAAGGAGCGTTTGGTTACATTGCTTAGGCTGGTCATAGTGGTGAGTAACTTGGACTAGTACAACATGCATATGTTACTAGTCTATGTTACTACTATGCGAAGTTTGCCGTCAGAAGCGAGCCGATCTGGCTCTCCTGAGCTAGCAAGGTTTTTCTAGCCCACCCAAGCTAGCTGGCCCACAAAATCTAACATATTTTAAGAGTTCCAAACGCCTAACCTTGCCCGGCTATGCTATAAGCTCTTCTTGCTAAGGATCCAAATGCTCCCTAAGTAACAACGCTCGCTAGCAACGAGGCCAGGAGGGGATTGAGATGCGAAGTTAATGGATGACGCCAAAACATTTTGGGAATATCTGATTTCCGTAGGATGACTTAACACCTAGACGGAGGGAGTACTACTCCTTAGTCCAGGTTTGATGGAATATTCATCACCTCTTCTCTTCTTGTACGTACTCCATTTGTATCTCACTTCCTGTGGCTTCCCACTCGCACGATTTTCCTATTCTATGAACCTATGTGTGTGTGTGTGTGTGTGTGTTTAACAGCATGTGTGTGTTAGAGAGAGCGACAGATCGACCTACTCCTATAGAGAGATGGTGTGTAGTGTACGATTTTAGCCGCGAGAGTCGGTGCATCCTCTCGTTTCCGGGCGCCCGGTAGGGACAGGCGGACAGCTGCTATGCCTGCTCCTGACCAGCCTGGCCCACCCAAAGCCCCTCCATCGCTCGCGCGAGCTTCCCGCCCGAAACGGTCAGCGCCGCTCCAAAGAATCGGTGCCGCATTCATGCCCGGACAGAGCGGACCGACCTCTCACTGGCGCCTGCGTTGAAGGGAGAAGCGGATTCAAGAGTGATGGTTTCTTCGTCCGTCCAACTTACTGCTGGGTCTATGTGATTTGACGGCTCATTGGTCATTATTACTGAGGTGGTAGGACTGCTGTATGTCCCACGCTTTCGGCGAAAGGAGGTACTACTAGATTACAATTTTCTCCATTCTTATGGCGGAGGAGTGCAAGAGCAGTGAAAACACGCAGGCTCAGTGATTACATGGCCCACCTCACACTATAACCATATTTTCTGGACACCGTGCGACACCTAACTCTTTACATAGTACTCCCTCCGTTCCTAAATATAAGTCTTTGTAGAGATTCCACTAGGTGGACTATATACGGAACAAAATGAATGAATCTACACTTAAAATGCATCTATATATATCCGTATGTGGTTCATGGTGAAATCTCTACAAAGACTTATATTTAGGAACGGAGGAAGTACTTGTATAGTACGTACTGTAATTTATCAGCGAGATAGTATAATGCTATGAAGCTTCCAGCTTCTGTTACATGTATCTTGCGTCCAAGGTTGCCCGTTGCAACATTTCATCAAATACAAAGGAGACTAACATGCATGCTATTGCATCTCAATGATTGACAGATCATAGCAAATATGTACTCCCTCCGTTCCAAAATAAGTGTCTCAACTTTATGCTACATACGGAGCAAAATGAGTGAATCAACACTCTAAAATACGTCTATATACATCAGTGTTTGGACTATGTACTATAGTTCATATTGAAATCTACTAAAGGACATATATATTCCAAACAATATGATAATCTCTCTAACCAAGGTAGTAGGGACGAGGAGTAAACGGAGGGAGTAGTAAAATTTTCTCCTCGTCCCGCGAGCCACCGCGTGCGTGGGCAAGGGAGCGGGCATAAGGCATATAGTACTACTACTACTCATGCAGTCCCTAGCCATTGAAACAGAGACAGCTAAAGAAAAAACGATCCATGCAGTCCCTAGCCCTTGAACCATAAACCCTAACCAGGCTTTAATTTGCTGGCAACGTCGGCGCTTCCTAAGAAATGAAGTTTGCAACCCTTTGACCATCGGATCATTTTGTGCAGTTTCACCAAAATCGAGATGAGCATCCCTGTGGCAAAGAAATTGAAGAAGCGTGATTAGAATAAGATTACTAGGACTAGTTGATGAGATATAAACTCATCACAAATACAGTACGTAGAAGCCAGTAGAGGTATGTGCGGGGCAAAGAAGTAGAGAAATATCCACATGGAGTGATGTGGGCAGCTGGAGCAGTGGTGCAAGCCGGCTGTAAAGGGAGTTGTACCCGAGGGATGTCGGGACGTAGCTCAACCTAGAGGAGGGCGGTGGGAGGAGGAAACTACCCATGTCGCGGCAGTGAGCAATGGACGAAGGCAACCTCACCGGCTTTGTGAGAGAGAATGGCAGGGACCCCTGATCGGGACGTGCCGACAGTGGGTTTTCGCCGTCGGCAATGGCGACCGCCGATGTTAGAGATGTGGCCACAGTGGTTTTGTGCGAGAGAGTGTGAAAACTGAGGAGAGCAACCCCACCAAGCAACCATGTAGGCTCGTCCTACCTATGTATATAGTGGAGCGGTTTCCTTTTCTCTCCATATGAACCTATTTATATTGCGTACGTGCCACTGAAGAAAAAAAACTTTATTTTATAAATGATGCGGCACCTACTACTCGTTCTCCTATAAACCTTGCGCTTGGCATCTCCAAACTATTAACCTTGCGATTGGCTCGTCGCCTCTTCGGGAAGTCGAGCAATAATGGTACTGCAGTATATATCGTTCTGGCTATATGAGACCGAATGAATTTCTACACGTCCACCACGTGGCGAGGGTCGAGGGGCGAGGGAGAGTGCGTACTATTACGTCCGTTTCAATATGGACTACACACGGAGCAAAATGAGTGAATCTACACTCTAAAATACATCTATATACATCAGTGTTTGGAGTATGTACTAGTAGTTCATATTGAAATCTACTAAAGGACATATATTCCAAAAAAATTGATAATCTCTTTAACCAAGGTAGGGACAAGGAGTAAACGGATTGAGTACTAGTAAAATTTTCTCCTCGTCCTGCGAGCCACCGCGCGCGTGGGCGAGGGAGCGAGCGTAAGGCGTAGCAAGCAAGCTTCACCTCATCCTGTGAGCCACCACGCCCGTGGGCGGGGGAGACGGCGTACTAAGCAAGCTTCTCCTCGTTCTGCGAGTTGACGGGACACATCAAAATTACTCCAGTGTATAGAGCCTTGCCTCTAAGGTAGGCCCCACATGGTTTGCCTCTTTTTTAACATAACGCGTCAGGTCGCAATTTGTTTGTTCACCCGTGGTAGACGATCCTCCCTCCGCCAAGTGGACAACCAGTACACGGTCAAATTACCACGTGGGCTGCCTTTTCGTATAGAAATGAGCTCCACCTTGTACCCGCGCAGGTGTGGTTGGGAAAGAGACGGGAGTACGTGCGTCGTGTGTGCACCTCTTCTCCTCGTGCACGTCCCCCACCTACGTGGGTGTGTGTGAGAGATACAAACCTAGACAAATGGCTTGTGCGTTCGTGAGTGTTTTTTGTTTTGGGGGGAGGTTGATTTCGTGAATGTATTTGTGGGAATATGTGTCGATGACATCACAAACAAAATTTTGCATGCAATGTGTGTGAAATGGAGGCCTGTCCATATCATATATAGAGGGTCAGGCCATCCACGAGAAGAGAGGGAGGGGTCATAGATATCGATAGAGTCGAAGAGAGGATCAAGTGGGTGGCTGCGAGATCGATGAAGAGAGCCATCGAAATTGTGTGTGTGTGCAAGTCAAAGATATAGGGCGACTGACCTAGCTACCGGAACGTCAGAGGGCATAGGTCCAGTTTGTGTGTGGCAGGGAGACATGACTAGAGCGCTCGATGTATCGGTGTGTGTGTGCGAGGGGGTGGGGGGAGG